>NC_132900.1:27773955-28073955 GCF_030463535.1 Salminus brasiliensis
AGTTTGACTGTTTTTCTCCGCTTCAGGTCCAGTACTATAAAGTGGCAGCTGAGTTTATCATGTACAACTATTTCTTCTCTGCCCCTGAGGACGTTTTACCAAAGGTGACATTCTTCTTCATAGTTCCCATCTGATTTATACATTTCAGCACGTCCGTTGTTATTAAAATGTGTTATAATGTAAATGATTCTTTATTTCCAATCTCAGACAGTAACTCTGCAAGAGGTTCCGTCCGTAGCCGTGTTCAAAGATGGAACGTACTACCTCTACAACGGTGAGAACTGCTGAACCTGCTTCTTGCACCAACAGAAGCAGGACAAGGTTAAGTTGGTTCTACTTCGGTTCACATGCAAAGCCGTAGTAAACTGCACTGACAAATCATTGCATTTTAATTCATATTTATAAACAGTACATTAACATTTACATCCTGAACTCTGGTGGCTGTGTCCACAGTTTGGAGCTGGACGTCAGTTGGAAGTCCTTCAGTTGCATCAACATGTATCTTACAACCCTTACCAAGCATTATAAATGATCCGTATAATCCATAACAATCATCATCATCATCAATAATTAATCATCACAGCCCTACACACAACTCAATATATTACAAAGTCTGGCTGTTTCTCAGCGTCTGAGCTCCAGGCAGTTTCCTGTCATCGCCTGTCGGATGGTGCCGTCCCAGTCGGCCCGCTGAGGCAGCTGGTAGTTGAAGACCAGGGCGTCTAAGCAGAGGGTGACCAGGAAAGGGCTGAGGTAGTAGTCGTTCGGCAGCCGCGGGCAGCGGTGCAGCACCCTCAGCACAAACTCCAGCCCTGTGTAGTCTTCCTGGATCAGCAGGTTGGTCTGCTGCACCTCCCCGTTGTCGAAAAAGGCCTTCTTGATCCAGTACTTCAGCAGGAAGGGGTCCGAGCACTGGACCTGGATCCGGAACACTGCGGTGTCCGAGGAGTTCTCCACCACAAGGATGCTCAGGACGTCCATCAGACTGGTCTGGTGGAAGATAAGGAACGCAGTGGAACAGCTTTCAGTGCTGTGGTCCCTTTAATGAAGAACACATTCACCGCTGCCTATGGGCTGTGGTATACTTGCTTTGCTGCTAATCAAGCATAACTGATCACATACTGTCTTTGTCCATGTATCTTTTGTTTATCGGGGGAATTGAAAGCTACGTCCTCTAGGGGGCAGGTCATGCCTGAACAAACCTCACTGGCATGAGGGTGCAATTTCTGATTCAGCACAAAAAGATAAACAGCATACACAGCAAATATAGGGGCTAATGTAATGTAATGGAGCTCATACACCATTGTTAGCATTATGCTAAATGCAGGCCTACATCTTCATTGTTCAGAAAACTCGAGTAGACTTGCTTATTTGGTTTCTGGCACTGTTTGACACTGTTATCTATAAACATGGGCAAATTTCAGGCTTTCGGATGGCTAGCTACATTAGCCTCATAGCTTCAGTGTAAAAGTTAAAGAAGCCAGCTTCAGGATTAAACAACATTTAGGTGATTTCTTTTAGGGAATTCTTTGTTATTTTGGCCGAACTACACCTTTAACATGGATCAACATTTACAGACTGCTGGCAACTCTCCAATCAAGAGGGAGGGAAAGCTGGAACAGTCGGCCCAGTGCTTTGTCAAGAACTGAAGAACCAGTTTAGGGTTTAGTGTCCGTAGTCAGTCAGGAATGTTTACAGTGAGCTGACGTTAACGTTAAATATGATTTTAAAGAACTGCATTTCATTAAAGACAAGACCCTGGAATTATCTGCTATTAGTGCCTCTAAGATGGACATGGAGTAGACATGAAGTGCAAGCAGTGCCATAAAGCAAAATTTACAAAACTGCACCGGCTTACCTTCAGTTATGCAAATGCTTCTCCCACATTATACGTCAATACAGTGAGGATGGAAGTTCTGTTGAGATGTCCGGTCATTGCAGACGTCTGATCCTTGCAGTTTGTCCAGCTCTCTGTGATCGGAGCAAGTGCAAGGGTCCTGCTCTGCCCTACATTAGAGAGTTTTCTGAAGGTTGTGTCTAAATATATCCACAATCCACCCTCTTTGTCAATTGACTTAGTCTAAGTATCCTGTTTCTTAGGATAAAAACAAATTTCCTTGTGTGGTTGGTGGCTTTAGGTGAATGCCTTCAAGGAATGTTCCATTGAGCACTCCCAGTATCTGCAGTTCAGGGTTAATTAAATTTTCCTATTAGGCAGAAGTGTTTGTTAATGCATGTGTAAATGTGTATCTGGGAGTGTAATCATACATTTCAATTGGTTGTTTCTTTTAATCAGAGGAGCGTGACGGTAATCTTTCAGCCTGGGTGGACCGAGAACGATTCCGCTGTTACTTCCAGATGGACAGCTTCACGCTCTACCAGATGGGAGATAGAAGTACTGTTAGATCACAACACTTTACCATTACAACTACGCTGCATTACACTACAGTATTAATATTAACTTTACACCATAATATTACTATTACACAGCAACATTACACAATAACAGTATTATTACACTGTAACTTTACACAATAACAGTATTATTACACTGAAACTTTACACAATAACAGTATTATTACACTGACACTTTACACAATAACAGTATTATTACACTGTAACTTTACACCATAAAAGTATTATTACACTGAAACATTACACAATAACAGTATTATTACACTGTAACTTTACACAATAACAGTATTATTACACTGTAACTTTACACAATAACAGTATTATTACACTGAAGCATTACACAATAACAGTATTATTACACTGTAACTTTACACAATAACAGTATTATTACACTGAAACTTTACACAATAACAGTATTATTACACTGTAACTTTACACAATAACAGTATTATTACACTGTAACTTTATACCATAAAAGTATTATTACACTGAAACATTACACAATAACAGTATTATTACACTGTAACTTTACACAATAACAGTATTATTACACTGTAACTTTACACAATAACAGTATTATTACACTGAAACATTACACAATAACATTACTATTACACTGAAACATTACACAATAACAGTATTATTATACTGAAACATTACACTATAACATTACTATTATACTGAAACATTACACAATAACAGTATTATTACACTGTAACATTACACAATAACAATATTATTATACTGTAACATTACACTATAACAGTATTATTACACTGTAACTTTACACAATAACAGTATTATTACACTGTAACATTACACAATAACAATATTATTATACTGTAACATTACACTATAACATTACACAATAACAGTATTATTACACTGAAACATTACACCATAACATTACTTGTACACTGTAACTTTACACCATAACATTATTATTACACTGTAACATTACACCATAACATTACTTTTACACTGTAACTTTACACCATAACAATATTATTACACTGTAACTTTACATAATAACACAAACACTGAAAAATTACACCATAAAATACACCATAATTACTATTACACTGTAACACTTCTGTTACACTGTAACACTTCTGTTACACTATAACATTACAGTATGTTATTATTACACCTTACTTTTACACTGTAACTTTACACCATTGCATTACTATTACACTGTAACACTACTCTTACACTGTAACAGTACAGTGTGTTATTATTACTCTGTGACATTATTATTACACTGTGACTTTACACCATAACATTATTATTACACTGTGACTTTACACCATAACTTTATTTTTTCATGATAACTTTACACCCTTACATTACTTTTTTGTTCTGATTGGTTGCTGATTATTGCGCAGTGTGTAGAAATACAATTTACATTATTATTAATTATTATTGGGCATATAGCTTTACTAATTACTAATAATTAAGCTAAGCTAAGCCAATGGTTATTGGTGAATAAGGCGTTATTGTATGTCTCATTCTTTTCAGCTAAACTTGTAGCTTTGGCGATACTGGATGAGAAGAATCTAACTCCGGAGAGCGTTCGGTAAGAGACTTATTGAAAGCTGTGTGATTTGGCTCGGTGTGTGTGATCCAGTCGGCATGACATAACTGGATTTCCTTCTGTGCTGGAACACAAAACCTGATGTTACCTGGCGGGTGCACACGATTTTTTGTTTTACAGGCAGCAAAAATCATAAGATTTAGATAGAAAATGCTATGATAGGATACGTTGTGCTTTATATTAACAGGATCATGGTAGAAATAGCAACATAAAAAATGTTCACTGTGTTTACTGCCAGTCACTCATATTCTCTATTACTTCATCTCCTCTCCTGTTAGCTACAAGGCTCTAATGGAACAAGTGGCAACAGAATACCGAGACCATTACAACATGTGAGTAAAATAAAGGTTTCTAAATGGTTCTCTCAAATGTACTTTTGACTGAAGAGCATCCTTTCAAAATCGGCCGAGTGTTTAATGCGTCCATGTCTGTGTTGTAGGGACTTTCAGTTCGGCTACATGCATGGGACCGACTACATTAATGGCTTCATAATGAGGTGAGCGTGGCAGATTGCTTAAGGCTAAACTGATAAACAAACAGCAGATGGAAAGTGCTAGAAGATTCTCTTGGGTCACCATGGGTCATGAATAAGTAATATACTTCAGATGTTGGTGAAGAGTGGACGGTTTCTATGCCCTGTGTAATATATTCTCCATTGAAAGGAAAATGTAGTCCAGGACTAGACTTAATCCCTGACCTGATGCGCCCCTCAACCCTCAGCTTTAAGGATCTGATAGAATTCACAAGGACTTTGAATCCTTGTGTTTTTGTCCATCACTGTTCTCTCTCTAAATTACCCAGCCTGCATTGTGGAGATCATGCAACCATTGTAAAAACAGTGATAAAGAAATTTTGCTAGACTGCTAGTGTAGCCACCGATGTACAGGCTTCTAAATACAGATAACTATGTGGCTTTGGTCTGTTTTAGCCAACTATTGTGAAGAAAATCAAGCAGCTCATCCTCAAACATCTGCCCAAAGTAGTTGTAGGTCCTCCCACCTGTAAGAGACATCATCAGAAGGGAGGAAATCTGGCCTTTCAGCCAAGAAATTTCACTGAAGAAACTAATGTAGCACCAGGGAGCAGGCAGGCATGTTTACAACAAATTAGCAGATGAACATAAACCTACTGGCACCATGCCTAATGCCAGGTGTGGGCTAGAGGGGTATAAAGCCTGTACCAAGCATTGAGCTGTGGAGCAGTGGATGGTGCTCCATCCAATACTCCAACATCTAGTAGGAAGACAGTTACTCTTTTTAATACCCTTAAGCAGGTGTCCCAATACTTTTGCCTATATAGTGTAGTTAATGTAGTTTCAGGTTAAATTCCATTCTGTTCTGTTGTTCCAGCAGCTGGAAGTTTAGGCAAAATCAGTATAGTAGCATATAGTAGCATATTTGCTAATCTAACCGATTGTTCTTTTCACCAGTGAGCTGGCAATGCCCTCTCTCATCGTGATGAACATGACCATTGATGGGTACTTTGTACCAGAGCGTAAGATTGAGACCATTGAAGAGCTCCTTCAGTTCCTCAACAACGTCCTGAATGGAAGGTCAAAGGTTTGATAAATTCAGTTATTCTCACTCAGAAACGTTCTCCAGAACAAAAGTTTGGACCCACCTGGTTGAACATATGTTTACAAACTACGCCAGCAAAGTCTCAGGCAATGCGGAGCCTCCTCAAAACTGGTTGGAAAGAGATCCAAGGTTGCTCCTTATGTAGGCGCTTGATTGCCATCAGCAACCGGAGTCCAGGAGAGCACAACTGGCTGTGGTACGAGTGGATCAGTCACAGCAGTGCTGCAGCTGGAGTGTTTAAACCCCTCAGTGTCACTGCTGGACTGAGAATGGCCCACCAACCAGAAATATCCAGCCAACAGCGTCCTGTGAGCAGCGTCCTGTGAGCAGCGTCCTGTGAGCACTGACGAAGGACTAGAGGATGAGCAACCTGTGCAGCAACAGATCAGAGCTTCTGCCTCTAGCTTTACATCTACAAGGTGGACCATGGACTGCAGTGCTGAGAATGACCCACCACCCAAATAATACAGTCTGCTCTGTGGTGGTCAGTCCTGTGGTGTCCTGAGCATTGAAGAACAGGGTGATAGGAGGCTAATGCAGAGAAACAGATAGATACAGTCTGGAATTACAGAACTACACAGTGCTCCTATTCGGGAAGTGGAGCTAAAATTAACAGACACTCAGTGTAGAAACATGGAGGTGGTGTTAATGTTATGGCTGATCTGTGCATATTGTACATATTTGTATCTTCCTGCGTTGGAAATGTCTGACCTCTCACCTCAGTGTGTTTTTTTCCTTTAGATACTCGGAGGGAATGGGTTTCTGCGTCGTATGAAGAGACTTTACTATCGCGCCACGTCGGCTATAAAGGTGAGACCTCGCTACCCTTGAAGGTCACCGATCAGATTAATTCTGTGTGTTTTTCCCGAAGGCGTACACATCCTGAACAAATGCTGGCAAATATTTAGAATAACGTTGACCTGGTTGCCACCTGTTTACACAATTTCTAAGTGCTGAATGCTAATGCTAATGCTAACCCCTCTCCCGCTCAGACGAGTTATGCCTCCGCTCCCTTCGTCACCTGCTTCCTCTTCTCGCTGCCCGTGGGCCTGGTGCTCATAATCATTTGGGGCGTGTGTACTGCCGTGCCGGTGGACGATGATACGGCAGGTGAAGGGGCTCTGCTGGCGTCGGGGATCCGTCCTGCGGTCACGCAGAGGAAAGGGTCAGCACAGAAGACCAATGAAGCCAAGAAGGAAGATTAAAAGAGCAGTTGGACCCAGCGGGCTAATATGGCTAACAGTGAATGGAAGCTAGTGGGGTCATTCCAAGGCAAGTTAGCAAGGGCCTACCTGGTCATGTCATGGATTTCTACAAAAAAAAAAGCTAATTTATTACATTTGTGAAAGTTTATACATTTATACCAATACATTAGCATGATTAGCATGAGACATAGCATTTGTACCTAGTTTAGTCATTCTACGAGCAGCTTAACAAAGTATTTTAGGTGCAGTTTAGGTGGCCGGAGTACAAGAGAGCACAATTGGCCTCCAGGTGGGTAGATGGCGCTCTCTCCCCATCACTCTTAAGTGATGCTATTGTGTTGCTTTGTGAACACTAAGTCCCGGTGCTGGCAAGCTTGAATCACAAGCCATGCCGCTTTGCCATCAGTAGCCAGAGTCACCACATGCTCTGGCCGCGCTCTCTCCTGGTGGGTAGATGGCGCTCTCTTCCCCCCTTCACTCTTAAGTGATAGTGGCTGGCACAGGCATCTGTTAGCTGGTGTAGCGGAGCTGGAGACCCGGTGCTTTCATCTGAGCGCGTCGGCTACCTGGTGATGCCTGGTGTCTGGCTTTGCATGTATTGGAGTGTTGCAGTGTTGGGAGCATTGCTTGTGCTAGGGAGGAGCTACGAAGGGGTGGGTCAGCTGGTGGGTCAGTTCAAATGACTTGTTGGGTTGATTTGTGTTGAGTAAAAAAAAGTGAACAGCTGGTGAACACTATGCCGCTTTGCCATCAGTAGCCAGAGTCTGAGAGAGCACAACTGGCCGTGTGCTCTCCAGGTGGGTCGATGGTGGCCGGATGGGCAAATCCATTACATGCCCAGACAGGTCCTGGGTAAGTTGGGGTGGATTGACCCAGGAGCCACCAGTTAGCACAATGTCACTGACATAATGCTAAGTTGTGGCTGTTTGTTGCCATTGATTTTTAGCAATGTTAGCTTTTTGAATGGAACTTTCCCTTTAATGTTTCCCTTTAATGTCTAATGTCTCTCCCATGCTTTGTCCATGTGTGCGTGTATATATCTAGAAGACTTGGGCAGATGTTTAAGACATATGTACAGATGTGTTGTATACATACATGTACAGTACATATTAATGATGGGACACATGCATAATATATGGATCATGCATATGTCTTTGACTGGCAGGTAAATCCATACATGGAGCACATATGTAGGAAAAATCTGTACATTTTAAATATTGCACATATACGTAAAATGAACACTGTATGGACAAAAGTATTGGGACACTTGCTCATTCTTTGCTTCTTTCAAACTCAAGGTTATTAAAAAAGTTTTTTCCTGCTTGTGTTGGAGTAACTGTCTCTACTGTCCAGGGAAGAAGAAGGCTTTCTACAAATTGTACAGATTTTGGAGGAGCATTGCTGTGAGGATTTGATTGCATTTAGTAAGGTCAGGATGTTGTGGTTGTGGTGATGATCACCACCCCCACCTCATCATCCCTAACTTCCCAACTCATCCCAAAAGTAAAGCACATGCTCCACAGCTCAATGGTGGGGAGGGATGGGAGTGGCTTTATACTGCTCTAGCCCACACCTGACGTTACTCTAGCCCACACCTGACGTTAGGTATGGGGTCAATAGGTTCATGTTTGGTTGATCTGCTCCAGAGAGTCCTATTGTCCTTTTAGCAGCACTTCTCTACAGGGACTCGAGGGGCGGTTTGGTGTCACACTATTGCTATATATATATATATATATATATATATATATATATATATATATATATATATATATATATATATATATATATATATATATTTTTATTTTTTTTATTTTTTTTGGGGGGGGTACATAATAAATATATATATATTTATTAGACACATATTCATATATTATGGTTCATGCATAAATTTGTACACTTAGATTTCCAGAGCAACTTACAAGGTTACTTGTATTACAGCGGTGGGCCAATGCAGTGTTAGGAGTCTTGCCCAAGGACTGGGAATCGAACCCTGGTCTTCTGCATGGTGTAACAGCTCACTGCCAGCTAGTGGTACGCCACACCAACCATTGGTGTTTTTGATTGGTTGGTAAAAAAATATATAAAACACACACACTCACACACACACTCACACACACATACACACACACACACTCACACACATACATATAAAAATATATTAGACTTGTAATTGATTCAGTGAGCTACACTTTGTAGTGCACTACATAGGGAGTAGGGAGCTCTGCATCGTAGTGGTGCCTGGCTTCTTATTAGATGTAGCGCCATCTAGCGGCGGTGTTCAGTAAACGCCAGTGTCTGTGGGCTACTTGAGAAAGGGAAGTTGGGAAGTTACTCATAGTCAGCGAGTTTTAGGGCATGGCACCTTCAACCCCGGGGGCGTTACAGCCCATATAACCGAGTAACGCCCGGCCATGAGCACCAGCCTGACTCCCCCTGCTGTGCTGCCCTGAGTTCTGCAGACCTTTGGGAGGTGGGGTTGGGAAGGTGGGGTTGGGAAGTGGAGGGGAGGGCTGGGGGTTACATAAACTAAGCGTGCTGCGATCATGCCGTGAGCCAAACGTTGTTCTCGTCAGACCGGATTAAGGGGGATTATCTCGCCTGGGTGTCTGGGTGCGACCACGCGCGCGAGAAGGTGTGGACGAGCAACAAGGATGGCTTTGAACAGGGGGCTTCACCAGAGGAGGCATCATGAACGGGGGGCTGCGTAGGAGGACTTCTCTCTGGGGTCTGTGGATGCTTCCTGTGCTGTCAGCAGGTCGCTATGCGTTGAGTGTTCAGAGGCTGCAGATCTGATGCTTCTCTGCTTTGGCCTGAGGGGCTTTAAGCCATGGTTGGGGTCTGCTTGAGTGGTCTGCGTAGAGCTTTTGAGATAAATGGACTTTTATGGACTTTTTATGGATCAAAATCCCTTAAATTGTTCCTCAGTGACTGAAGAAGAAGCAGAAGGAGAGATGTGGATGTTGGTTCTCGACTGTTCGTTTTTTAAAGGAACCTTTAAGTAAAGAGCTGTAGAAGCAGTCTGACCCTCGAGTTCTGGAGGGGTCTGCAGAGACCTCTTTTGGTATGTAATTATTTTTTCCTTTTTTTAAAGTAATTTCAATAAACTTTTTTTTTACCAAATACCTCTAGAACCAGTCTAAACCCCCTACATTTTTGTTTGTTTGTTTGTTTGTTTTTTTTAGAAAAAAAAATTAATCTAGAACCAGTCTAAACTATTTGAAATTGGACTGGTTGTTGTTTTTTTTGTTTTTTGTTTTTTTTTGCATTTTTGGCCAAATAAATCTAGAACCAGTCTAAATTGCTGGATTTTTTTTTTTGAAACATCACATTTTAATCACCTTTTTGTTTTTGAAAAAATGGGTTTGAATCTAGAACCATATTTGAAACCGCTGTTTTTTTTTCATGTTTAGCCAAAGAAATCTAGAACCAGTCTAAACCCTTATTTTGAAACTGCTAGTCTTTCTTCCTGTTTTTTTGTTTCTTTTTTTTTGCTAGTTTTGAAACATCACATTTTAATAAACTTTTTTTTGTTTTTATTTGGATCTAGAACCATATATAAAACCACTGTTTTTTTTCATGTTTAGCCAAATAAATCTAGAACCAGTCTAAACCCTTATTTTGATATATATTTATATTTTCTTTTCTTGTTGTGTGTTTTTTCTTGTTTTTTTTTTTGAAACATTACATTTTAATCACCTTTTTTATTTTTTTTACTTTTTTAGAAAAAATGTGTTTGAATCTAGAACCATATTTGAAACCACTGTTTTTTTCATGTTTAGCCAAAGAAATCTAGAACCAGTCTAAACCCTTATTTTGAAACTGCTGGATTTTCCTCCTGTTATTTTTTTTTGTTTGTTTGTTTCTTTCTTTTTTTGTTGGTTTTGAAACATCACATTTTTTGAACTTGAATGTTTTTTTTGTTTTGTTTTTATGTTTTTTTTTTGTTTGTTTAATTTATTTTAAAGAAAGATCACATTTTACACTCATGACATGACACAGCGGCTGGAAAAAAAAACCCTAGGCTACACTTGAGTGTACTGGTATTTAATTGACTTTTATCAGACAGCCTCATACCTGAAGTGGCTGAAGTGGATTTAAGACTTTTATCGGGAATAAATCTGTGATCTGCTTTTGGACTATTCCTGAATGCTCCGGCTTCGTGGGGATGGGCTGGCTCACAACTTCTGAAATATTTAATAAATGTTAATCAAGATCTTTATAGAACTTTGACTTTTTTGACATGGTTCAGTGGCTGAAAGAGAAGAAAATGGGAGAAATAAACTGTTGTTGGACCACTTGAGTGGTCTGCTGGACCTCTTTTGACCCAGGACTGATCACATTTTTTTTTTTTTTTTTCATTCATTTTTCATCAAGAATTCAACCAATGCTTCCATGAACATTAACGAATGACATGAACATTAAGTAAGCTTCCTACTGTCACAAGCACCCATGGTTAAAATCAGCTGATCAGAGAGCTACATGTTGTTGGGCGGTGTTAGAAAGGAGCTTTTCTAAAAGGGAAAAGGAAAAAAATCCACATCTGGTTTTCGGATCATGGCTGTTGAGTGCACAGTGAGGTCTGGGGTTCTGCTCTGTCTCGCCACGCTGGGATTCACTTTCTCTGCTCTTCACAGCATCTCCGTCAGGAACAATGCAGAGCAAGGCAGACTCCTGGAGGAGAAGCATTTACCATCCCGTGTTCACCCCAACCTCTTCTTTGACCTGTCGGAGGTGCAGCAGCTGAAAAAGAAGGCCTCCACTACGCACAGCCACATTTTCAGAGTGATCCGAGAGGCCGTGAGCACCATGCTCGAGAACCCAGAGTTCTACCTGCCGCCGACGAACCACGAGGACTTCGGAAAGAAATGGAATGAGATCTACGGCAACAACTTGCCACCCCTGGCTCTCTACTGTCTGCTTGAACCTGAGGACACTGCCGCTTCCCAGTACTTAATAAAATTCCTGGATCGCATGTCGGAATATCCAGACTGGACGGTGAGCAGTGCTCCACACGACGAGGTTCCAGTGGCCCACTCCCTCACCGGCTTTGCCACAGCTTATGACTTCATTTATACCTACCTGGACACGAATCGAAGGCACCGGTACCTCGAGAAGATCCGAGCAGTCACAGAGGAGCTCTACGAACTGTCCAAGCACAGGGGTTGGGGCAAGCAGTTCCTACAGAACCACCAGACTACAAACATACTAGCCATCCTGACTGGAGCCATTGTGACTGGTGAGCACAAAGACCCCGAAAGCATGATCTGGAAGCAAGTAGCCGTGAACTACATGGAAAAGACCATGTTCCTCCTGAACCATATCGTGGACGGTTCCTTAGACGAAGGCGTGGCGTATGGCAGCTACACGGCCAAATCCATCACGCAGTACGTTTTCTTGGCGTCGCGCCATTTTGACATTGACAATACGAAGAACAACTGGCTTCGGGCTCACTTCATGTTTTACTACGCCACCCTGCTCCCCGGCTTCCAGAGGACCATAGGCATTGCAGACTCCAACTACAACTGGTTCTACGGGCCGGAGAGTCAGCTGGTTTTCCTGGACACGTTTGTGCTCCGAAACGGCTCAGGAAACTGGCTGGCCCAGCAAATCCGAATGCATCGGCCTAAAGACGGACCCATGACGCAATCGGTGGCCCAGCGCTGGACTACTTTACATACTGAGTTCCTTTGGTATGATGCGGAGCTTTCTCCCAGACCTCCTCTCGGTTTTAAGAAAGCTGGCATGCATGTTTTTTCCAACTGGGGTGTGGTGACCTACGGAGCAGGGCTACCTCACGCCAGGGATAAGACTTTCGTATCCTTTAAATCAGGGAAGTTAGGTGGCCGGGCAGTGTATGACATCGTCCACGCTAGGCCCTACTCCTGGGTGGAAGGCTGGACTAACTTTAATCCAGGCCATGAACACCCAGATCAGAATTCGTTCACCTTTGCTCCAAACGGGCAGGTCTTTGTCGCTGAGGCTCTGTACGGGCCAAAATACAGCTACCTTAACAATGTGTTGGTGTTTGCCCCCTCTCCCACAAGCAGGTGCAATAAACCATGGGAGGGGCAACTAGGGGAGTGTTCCAAATGGCTTCGATGGGGAGAAAAGGAAGAAGGCGACAGCGCTGGGGAGGTCATCGCCGCGTCCTCACACGAGGACACGTTGTTCGTTAGCGGGGAAGCTGTGTCCGCCTATTCGTCTGCCATGAAGCTGAAGAGTGTGTATCGGGCTCTGGTTCTGCTCAATTCTCAGACTTTAATGGTGTTGGATCACGTGGAGAAACAGGAACAGTCCCAGCTGACTTGGTTTAGTGCCTTTTTCCACAACCTTGACATTGATCTGAAATACGTGCCTCACAAGTCGTTGGACAGGTACAGTGGAGCTCTGATGGACGTGTGGGATGCCCATTATGAGATGTTCTGGATGGACAGTCAGGGAAGAAGTCCAGTTGCCAGAATACAGGATGTAGAGCAGGTCGCAGAGTTCAAGAAAAGATGGACGCAGTTCATAAATGTGACTTTTGCCATGGATGGCGTAGTCAGCAGGGTGGTTTACCTAATGCACGGCCCTTTTGTCAAAGTTTCCGACTGCAGGTTCGTTGACGGCAGCAAAAATGGGGTTCGAGTATCCGTCACTCTCAATGACACGGAGACTACTGTCTCCATTGCTACAAATTACAAAGATATAGGTGCCAGGCACAGTTACTTGGGTTTTGCGGGATTTGCCAAAGCAGAGAACAAGCACAGGACCATTCATTTTGGTCAGGGAGTTCAAACTCCACTCAGCCCAGAGCAGAAAGCCTCCACTTTTGGCTTTGGTTTTACGTTTGGCATGGTCGCAGTGTGGATTCTGTGTTCTGCCGTCACATTTATGACCATAAAAAGGAAGTTCAGCATCTCTATTAGCAAGCTTATCCGTTTAATCTTCGTCCCAGTGTTGTTTTTCTGGCTGTTGGAACTTGTGGTGATGTCCCGTAGATGTGAGGAGGCCCTGTGTGGCCTCGCATGGCAGGATGTTCGTGTTTCGGATGAGGCCGTTGTGAGAACCACGATCCCCGATCCCATCCCGGAAGCCCTTCCATTCATACTCATCACATCCCTCCCAGGTTCCGGGGCTGAAATCCTTAAGCACCTTTTTGACAACAGCTCAGACTTTGTGTACCTCAGAATCCCTTCTGCGTACCTCCGTGTGCCTGAGACCACGTTTGCGCAAGACTCCCTGGTGGATGCCTGCGAGTGGTCCAGGGGAGATGCGCAGAGTGGGAAGTTCCTGGCCGTTCAGGGATGGTTCCACTCCATGATGCATAGCATGAGAATGCACCTGCAGAACATACCGCTTTCCAAAAGCAGTTCCGGAGCAGGGAGGAAAGGTCAGGGGGTCAGGACAAAACGTAGGAAGCTCTTGTCGAGAACTACAGAGAGGAGACAGGCAGATCGGGATGTGGAGTATATTAAAGAGCTTCGGCGGCACTTGGTGACCTACCCGAGTGCCTGCCCTGTGCTGAACCTGCGGAGCGGGAGCTGGTCCCTAAAACTCCCCTTTGTTCACGAGGTCATTGGCCGCTCATTCCGCTCAGTCCAAGTGGTGCGCGACCCGCGGGCTTGGATCTACCTGATGCTGGAGAACAGCAAGCCAAGCCTTTATGCTCACATCCATGTTAAAAAGCACTTGCTCGACATCATGAACAAGAGCAGCGGCGAGGCGGGACAGGGGTGCACGAGGTTCGACTCAGCATTTCAGCCTCTGCGAAGCGTCCTGGCTGAGCCAGACACAAGCCCAGAGCTGCTGCTTGCTCACCTTTGGCTGGCTCACACCTCCGCCAGCCTCAAAGCGAGCACGGACCTGCCTCCTCTCACCTATCTCCGAGTGAAGTTTGAGGACGTCGTGCTTTTCCCTGAGGAGACTGCAGGCAGGATACACAAGTTTCTTGGGATTCCCGTTGCACCTGCTGCCATAAACCAGCTTGCGTTTGCTACGTCCACAAATCTATATAATCTAGCATATGAAGGGGACATATCACCTGATAAAATCAACAAATGGAGAGAACACATGGCCTCTGAAAAGATCCGACTTATAGAAGAGATTTGCTGGCCTCTTATGGAGACGCTTGGGTACAGACAACACCGTCGTGCACGGTTTGGGTGAAGGTATTTAAAGAGGGACTCCAGAAAAAAAGGATGTAGGCAGTTTTGTATTAGAACACCTTTATAAGTAGCTTTAAGTCAATTTATCATATTTTATGTTCCTGAATGTTGGTGTCTGCTCCCTCTCCCACAAGCCGGTGCAATAAGTCATGGGAGGGGCAACTGGGGAAGGCTAGGGGAATCCCGTCGCCCCTTCTAAACGGCGACAGGCGCCGCTTGGAAGGGGCGACGGGACTCCCCTAGTCTCCCATCCACGCCTCAAGCTTCTACAGTATATATGGGCTGCTGGGGGGTGTTCCAAATGGCTTCGATGGGGAGAAAACTGGGGAGGTCATCGCCACGTCCTCACACGAGGACACGTTGTAGGTTAGTGGAGAAGCTGTGTCCGCCTGAAGAGTGTGTATCGGGCTCTGGTTCTGCTCAATTCTCAGACTTTAATGGTGTTGGATCACGTTGAGAAACAGGAACAGTCCCCGCTGACCTGGTTCAGTGTCTTTTTTTTTTTTTCCACAAACTCGACATCGATCTGAAATACGTGCCTCACAAGTCGTTGGACAGGTACAGTGGAGCTCTGATGGACGTGTGGGATGCCCATTATGAGATGTTCTGGATGGATGGTCAGGGAAGGTGTCCGGTTGCCAGAATACAGGATGTAGAGCAGGTCGCAGAGTTCAAGAAAAGATGGACGCAGTTCATAAATGTCAGCTGGGATGGCGTAGTCAGCAGGGTGGTTTACCTAATGCACGGCCCTTTGGTCAAAGTTTCGGACTGCAGGTTCGTTGACGACAGCAAAAATGGGGTTCGAGTATCTGTCACTCTCAATGACACGGAGACTACTGTCTCCATTGCTAAAAATGATAAAGATATAGGTGCCAGGCACAGTTACTTGAGTTTTGCTGGGGTTTCCTTTTCCAAGTTAATTTGGCTCCTCAGGGCCTCCATTGGAAATATATAAAATATGTCTCATGAACATCTCCCCAAAGTCTATTAAATGCCTGCTGTATTTCACCAGTATTGCTCTCCTCTCCTGGAATAGGGGTCAGGTTTACATCAGCATCCCCCTGACCAATCACAAGACTAACATGGCTCCACCCTCTCTTCGAGTCTGAAGAGAGTCCCTCACATCTGGGAGAGACGGGAGGTCCAATGACCACCACCATCCCGTGCCCAATTCCACCGGCACAGCACATAGCCGGAGAAGCGGCCGTCTGGGATTCCCCTAGTCTCCCAGTCACGCCTCAAGCTTCTACAGTATATAGGGGCTGGTAGCTGTGTTCCAGATATCAGAACCCCAGTGAATCTTAAATATCTGTGAAATTACAACTCTCAAAGTTCACGTGCTAAAAAAACGTGTTGCCATGGTAACATAAACCATTTTTTTGTTTACCACTGATAAAGGGCTGTCAGTCACATAGGACCATGCCCAGATGGTTCTCAGAGAGGTCTGAGGAGTGCATTTCGGGGGGGTTTGAGGAGTGTTGTATCATATTTTACGTTCCTGATTGCTTCACTTAACAGCCAAGTTTATTGTGATACCAAAAAATTAATAAATCAAAATGCGTTCCCAGGGTTTTTAATTGTCTAAGTATGCAGAATGTTTAGTTAGTGGAATTCCTCTTTAAATACAAGCAGATTCCAAGCTGTTTTGCTATTTTTAATAAAACACAGAATCATTTGTAATAAAAAATATTTTTCTTATTTTAGTTTGTTTATTTTCCTACAATACCATTGAACTGGTCTTACAAGCATGTTCCCAGTATCTACCAAAAGCGGGACAGGACTTCTTCAAGGTTCTGCTGCCAACATCTTGGTGCCAGATACCACAGGACACCTTCAGAGGTCTTGTTAGAAGTCTTTTAGAGAGTCCATGCCGCTTTTTGGGCGGCACGAGGGGGACCTACCCAGTATTCGGCAGGTGGTTTTAATGTTATGGCTGATTGGTAGAACTGTCATATTAAAGGTCATTGGCTTGACCTGTGTCCTAACATGTTTAAGGTGTAGTTCTGTAAAGGCAGGGGTTCAAGTAGCATACAGAGGCCCTGTCTAAAGGCCGCTGGTCATTCTCTAGGAATGACGGTTCCACAGAACAACTGTGAGTGGTTAAGCCTGAGCACTTTCAGGGCAAATGAGGACACGAAATTTCCCGTGCCAAGAAGTACGTGGGAACGTTCCAGACAAGCGGAGCTGCTGTTGCACGGTTCGCCGTCTGCGTTACGAGAAGCATCTGGTGTTGCATCTCTCTGAGATGAAAGCTTTCGCTGCTATGTTTAGCGATCGAATGGCTTTTACAGGCCATTAAAAAATGCAGAGAGATGATCTGAGAGGGACACTGTGAGAACAGCTCAGCTCAGAACATCCAAACCCTTGCTGTGTGAAACCCACGAGCTTGCTGTGAGTTGCTGGAATGTGAAGTTTACTTGCTGTCAAACACAACCAAAACTGGAGCTGGAACTAGCTCACGGTGAGAGGACTCAGCTAGGCTCAGCTAACAGAAGGAGTGGCCTATTGCTCTACCATCCCATGAAAGCCCATGAAACACCCATCAGCCATTACATTAAAACTACACCCTGTCTAATATTGTGTAGGTCCTCCTCATACCACCAAAACAGCTCTGACCCACGAGGCATGGACTCCACAAGACCTCTGAGGGTGTCCTGTAGTATCTGGAACCAAGACGTCAGCAGCAGATCCTCTGGAAGCAGTTCTGTAAGTTGTGAGGTGGGGCCTCCATGAGCCTCCATGACCCTGTCAGTCAATGATTAATCGGTTGTCCTTCCTTAGAGCACTTTTGGCATGTAAGAAATATTAATTGTTGCATAAAGCTGCTTTAATGTCTCTTACACTACATGGACAAAAGTATTGGGACACCTGCTCATTCATTGTTTCTTCAAAATCATATTAAAATTGATCCTGCTTTTGTTGGAGTTTCTACAGTCTCAGGAAGGCTGTGAGGTCAGGATGTTGGATGATGATCACCACCGCAGCTCATCCCTAAACTCCCCAACTCATCCCATCGACATTCCAGAGAACTCTCCTCTTCTTCCACTGCTCCACAGCTCCGTGCTGGGGGCTTTATATCCCTCTAGCCCACGCCTGGCATTAAGCAGCATGATGCCAATAGGTTCATGTTTATGTACTCCAGAGAGTCCTATTCTATTGGCAGTACTTCTTCTCTACAGGGACTAAGACAAGTTCTATGTGTGTGCGTGCATCTGTGTCAACAATGGGTGCAGCCTAAAATAGCTGAATGCATTCATCAGAAGGGGTGTCCACAAATATTGGGACTTAGATTGCCTTTGAGGGTGTGATGCAGTGTGAACAAGCAGTGAGAGATCCTGCTTCCTGAAATACCTTCCCCTGCCCCCTCCTTGGCCTTCACGCGAGGCCTGTGTTAGGTCTCATGAGTGGTAGGTGTTGCAGTAGACAAGCCAGCGACGAGAGCTTCCATCTGCCCCTCATTCCTTCAAGTGCAGGAATTTCCGTCAGCACAGACTTGCCAGCACTGGCTGGAAAGTCTGTGCCACTCTGTAATTTCTTGTAAGTGTGATTTTCCAACTCTGCTGTTATGTAATTAAACCACTGTAACAACTGAGAGAGAGAGAGAGAGAGAGAGAGAGAAACTTGGCCAGACTTCATGTAGAGATGCTGTCATTTCTGGCATGCCAGAGTGTTTTCACTGGGTGTTTCTCAGAACAGTGGGAGAAATGCAACCTTCCAGCCATAAGCCACAGAGCACACAGCAGCTTTTTCACAGCCCTGCATTTTAAGAACACTTTTCTATCCGGTAGGAATTTGGTGGTAGGGCCGGTGTTTGGAATAGCTGGTCATTAATAATTCCTGTTATTAGATGAGGCCTTTTTAGCCGGGCTGGCCTAGAAGAGGCAATTTTCCTCTGTCAGCCAGTCAGACAGAGGAACCTTGTTGAAACACGCATGTACAGGAACGGCCTCTTGTCTTTTCTAGGCAATATTTTCTAAGCTAACCAGTATCTGTGCTGCAGAGAGGTGCTGTAATCGTAGGTAAGCTGAAAAGTTGGCTCTCCTTGCTTTAAATAACATAGTAAAGGGCCACTCTGTAGCAATAGCATGTCGACTCAACCTCGCTACCGCGGCTGCCTGCCCAGTCCAGCATTCCTAAGCCAATGTTAGCCTCGCTACTGATGTGTTGGTATTGCTACCGTGGCCTCGCCCAGCATCGCTATCTCTGCATTAGCACTGCTAACGCTGCATTAACCTTGCTACCACACCAACCGCCGCCATCTCCCAGCATTGCTACCGCGCCGACTACCGGCCTTGCCCAGCATCGCTAACGCCATGCTGCGCCCTTCACATCTATGAACTAGTAAATATGTGGTCTACATCTTAAGGCTCCAAGAAGCTTGAGTCCTTTACCAGGCAGGGTCACGTGAGATGCTACATGAAACATAACCAAGGTCATTTTCATGCCACAGAACTTTTTTCACAATTATGAGCAGATATTTTGCTCCTCGTTGCTGAAATGCCATAAGCGATTCTACACAGCCAATGACGGTCCGTCACAACTAGTCTTGCCCTGGTCAGCCATAACATAGTTACCACCTGCCTAACATCGAGCAGGTCCCCCTTCTAAAGACCTCTGAAGGCGTCCTGTGCTATCTGGAGTCCAAATTGTGAGGTGGGGAGCACATTAGGTAAGTACTGACCACTGCGTAACACAAAAACCCCACCAGATCTGATGGTCTGACCCAGTCGTCCGGCCAAAGTGGCTCAGATCCTGATACATGCCCTTTGTCCTGTTTTTAAAACATGACCCTAAAGGACTGTAGGCAGAAACTACCATCTACCTAATATTGTGCCCCCAAAACAGCTCTAACCCGGCGAGGCATGGACTCCACAAGACTGCTGAAGGTGTCTAGTGGGATCTGGCACCAAGACTAACGTTATCGGCAGATTCTTAAGTAAAGTCTGTAAGTTGAGAGGTGAGGCCTCCATGGATTGCATCCGTTCACTACAGACACTACATTTCCCACAATGCCCCAGCATCCTTCCAAAAGTCTGGAAGGTCAGAAGGTATTTCTTTTTTTTGCACGAAGTAATAGATATTCATAGATATTTAGAAGAAGGTAATGGTAGCTCATAGCTCCTATGTTTTGGTTGATGCCACTTATAATTGTATAACCTACCAAACATACATATTAGACCACTGAAGCAACGGCACCAGTTAGCTAGCTACTTTTGCTAATCTGCTTCATCGTTATCCATATCGTAGTACAATAAACAAACAAACAAACAAAAAACCCACACTTGATTGAGTTTTGTTGCTCGTGGCACATAAATACACAAAGGTCTTGTGAAAAGAAGCTGGGAGGAAGGAGTCTTTTGTTTTCCTGAACACAGAAAGCCTCGAATCCACATGTCACTGTTGATGAATGTCATGATTTTGATGGTGGCTGGAACCCGTAAAGTCAACAGCAGCCAGAAGGCCTGAGAGGATGCAAACCTGCAGCTCTTAAATCATCCACTGATCAATATCGCAGTGTGTTTCGCCAATTTTAAACATATGAAAGGCTCTCCAGCAGTGGAGCTGAGGAAAATACAGAAATCTGGGACAAAAGTATTGGGACACCTGCTTATTTATTGTTTCTTCTGAACTCAAGGCTATTAAAAAAGAGCTCATCCTGCTTTTGTTGATTAGTGACTGTCTCTACTGTCCGGGGAAGAAGCAGGCTTTCTACTAGATTTCAGAAGAGCATTGCTGTGAGGATTTGATTGGGTTCAGCGACAATTGTTAGTGAGGTCAGGATGTAGGATGGTCACCACCTAACCTCAAACCTCTTAACTCCCCAGGTCATCCCAAAAGTATTGGATGGAGCATCAGCCATCCTTCCAGAGAACACAGTCCACTGCTCCACAGCTCACTACCCCTCTAGCCCCCCTCTTAGGTTTATCTGCTCCAGAGAGTCCTATTCTATTGGCAGTACCTCATTACAGGGACTTAGACAAGCTGTGTGTGTGTGTGTGTAGGTGTGCATTTGAACATCTTTGCCAACAGTAGGGGCAACTCATAGGATCTCCATGGATTGTGTCAATTCACTACAGGACTAAAGCAGGTCTTTCTAAAGACCCCATTCTCAAACGCTTGCCCTTGCTGGGGAGGGTTTTAAATGATTGACCAGCAGAGGGCGATCTAACCTAGCAGATTAAAAAATGCTCCAGCAAGCAGTTCCTATCCTGCCAAGTGTCCAGCCCAGCAATGTCAGTGGTGTCAGTAGCTGAAACGCCCTTACATACACTATATGTCCAAATGTTTGTGGACACCCCTTCTAAAGAATGCATTCGGCTACTACTGTCTTGGCCCTGTAGATAAGCATAGCTAATAGAGAAGAACTTGCTGGCACAGATAAACATGATGCCAGGCGTGGGCTAGAGGAGGGTATAAAGCCCCCCAGCCCCTATTGACCTGCAAAGCAGTGGACCTGTGTTCCTTAAAATGATGGTTGGTGCTCCATCCAGTACTTTTTTTGGGATGATTTTGGGTGGTGATCATTCAACATGCTGACAGCACTAACACACTTGTTGCTGAATGCCATCAAATCCTCCCAGCAATGCTCCTCCAAAATCCAGTAGAAAGCCTTTTTCCCTGGCCAGTAGAGACAGTTTCTCCACCAAAAGCAGAATAAGCTCTTATTTTAATACCCTTGATTTCAGAAGAAACAGTGAATGAGCAGGCGTCCCAATACTTTTGTCCATTTAGTTTAATAATAGCGGTGGATTAATGAATAATTCAGGAGCAGTCAATCATCTACTGTTTATTGTCTTTAGAATGGACATACAGTGCCCTGGCTGTCAGTGTTGATTTTGGTAATGATGACTGATAGACCCCGTCCGTCCTCATCTGACGTTGATGACCATCTCCGACTGCCGAGTGGACTGTTCTCCACTGCTGTCCACACACATCCTGTATGGTGGCTGGCTTTGTCTTCTCCACACGTTTTTCTTAACACAGTCCCACAAGCTGAGAACACTGTACCAGCTGTTAAACATGATGGCGGGAGCATCACGCTCTGGGGCTGTTTTGCTGCCAGTGGAACCAGCGCTACATTGGACAAACAGTGGATGGAATAGTGGCAGAGGACTACCTCAGACTTCCTCTGCGTAACCTGAAATCGTCAGCTAGATAGTTGAAACTTGGACACCGTTTGGACACAGGGTCTTCTAACAGGACAATGACCCTAAAACACACTTTAAAGAAGGGTCTGGAATGGATCAATCAGGGTAACAGTAACCTTCTGGAATGGCCTTCCCAAAGTCCTGATCTCATTCCTTGTTAAAAGGATGTTAAAAGGGATGAGATCAGTGGTCAGTACCTACCAAAAAGTTAAGATACTGACCACTGCATACTGGAAAGACCTGCCTGATGTTTTGGAGATGTTCTGACCCAGTAGTCTAGCCACCACTTCAATGCCGGGACGGAAAAAAGCCTGGATGCTTGTCTTCATGGATCTTAAAGGATGGCGGGTCAAGCCGAGCCGTACCTGAAGGGCTCGAAGGGCTCTTGGTAGTAGTACTATGTAAGGTGTTACATAGCTGTAAAAATACTAAATAATAATTCTGTATAATAATAATAATAATAATAATAATAATAATAATAATAAATAATAATAATTAGTTAATTAGTTATAGTTATATAAATATAATTGGGGCTTCAGTGCTAGATATAAGTAGCACTTCTTCCCAGTGTACCACCACCCTACAGAGGGCCTTTATGCCTTATTTGTGGCTTGACTATGTGCGCGCTTGTGCACAGCAGGATCATCTGTGCTGCATTAACAGCTTTTTAGTGCACAACAGGTGTAAAGCATATGTTTTCAGATCAGTTTAGCACCTCAGGTGTTAATTTAACAGTGAGTGTGTGATACTCACAGGAAGTCTCCTAGAAAATTGGTTCCATGATCTGCCAAAACTCCTTCGTGACATATTTCTCAAGGCCGAGCAACTCCTAGCACTGCGCGCTTAAAAAGAGGGTTCTTTAAGGGTGCTTTAATAAAGGCAATGAATGGTTCTACTCAGCATCTCAGCATTACAATGCTCAATGCTTTAATGTATTTACTAGTTCATTGTTGCACTTAAAAACAAATAGATAGATGTTTCAAGTTTCATAGATGGTTCTAGATAGCATCAAAAACATTCTGTCATAGAACCTTTATGTGGTACTATAAAAGTAAAGATGTCTAAAAGAACTCTTTGCACAAAACCATAGAATTTCTACTTTCGGTTTTGTCTGGGTCTCATAGAACCTTACTTTATTAGTAAAGATTTTTTAGGCCTGTAAAAGATGTTTGTAGAACCCTTGTATGTAGAATGTAGAACCCTTGTTTATGTAGTGTATGCAGAACCCTTGCTTTTTAGTTCACATTTGCCCAATTAAAAAAATTGTTCTAGATAGCACCAAAAATATTTCATCTTAGAACATTTTGTAGGGTTATTAAAGTGGTCAGAAATGGTTCTTTGCACAATGCCATAGTCAATCTACTTTTGGTTCTGTTTGGGTCCTTTCAGTGGATGGTTCTTCAGTGAACCGAATGTTGAGAATAACCCATTGAAACACACAATGGAAAGGTTCTAGAAATAACCCTTGAATTCTCATAGAACCTTTACATCATTTGTAAAAGGTTTTTTAAGCCTGTACAAGAGTTGATATACAAGTGTATGTAGAACCCTTGTTTTTTAGATCTCTTTTGTAATAATTATCAAAAATGTTCTAGATAACATCAAAAATATTTCATCTTAGAACATTTTTGTGGGGTTATTAAAGTTTTCAATAAGGTTCTTTGCACGAAACCATACAAGAACTACATCTGATTTCCTAAAAACCCTTTCAGTCTTGTGTGAACACCAGTATAGAACTTACACTACATGGCCAAAAGTAATGGGACACCTGCTCATGCATTGTTTCTTCCACAATCTCTGCTGTCCCAGGAAGAAGGCTTTCTACTAGATTTTAGAGAGCATTGCTGTGAAGATTTGATGGCATTCAGCAACAAGGGTGTTAGTGAGATCAGTGTGTTGATGACGATCACCACCCCACACCTACGTCTGGCATTAGGCAGCATGGTGCCTATAGGTTCATGTTTATCTGCTCCAGAGAGTCCTATTCTGATGGCAGTACTTCTTCTCCACAGGGACTAGACAAGCTGTGTATGTGTGTGCATTTGCACATCTGTGTCAGCAATGGGTGCAACTTAAAGTAGCTGAATGCATTTATTAGAATGGGGTGTCCACAAACTTTTTTTAGTAGAATAATAGTGGTTCTCCAATGGCGTCACTCAGAGAACCCAAACAAAGCAACTCTTTAAGAGTCGTTTGGAATTGCAGTTTCTCTATAGAGAGTCTGCAGTGGCTCTCTATAATATGGGAACGTAAAGGTGGTTCTCTCTCACTCTCCTGATGCTCTGGATGCAGGCGAGGCGCTCGGCCAGCGTTTGAACATTCACGCGGGGTGCAGAACCCCGGGCCCATGATTAATTTACTCGTCGCAGCGACTTTGATGAATTATGTTGTGTTGCGAGACCAGTGCCATTTATTCTTCTTAATGTCAAGCCCTTGGAAACTGCACACTGATAGAACCGCGAGGAGCTGTGGTTAATACAGTCAGGAGTCCACAGAGGTATAAGGGGTGGGAGGGGCTGGGGGGGATTTAGTCATTCGGGGTGTGTTGCACTGACCACGTGCTTTTGGGCCCTCGGGGAGTGCATTAATATGCAAACACTGTAGCTTCACTCTCAAAAATAAAGCCTCCAGAATGGTTCCTGGCTTGGTTGTACAGTTCTACTGGACCATTCAGTTGGTGTAGGGCAGTGGGTTTGTTCGAACCAGGGGAAACATGAAAGTGTTCAAGCCAGGGGACCTCCAGGACCTGGGATGGACAACACTGGTGTATAACCTTTACATTATACGAAGGTTCTTCACCCCTGCACATCTCATTTATAACCATGGTTCCTCAGAGAACCACACACTGAAAGGTTTGGATGGTAGCATGGTAATACAATTACAGCCTGACTAGGGTTGGTTATCAAAAGAGAGGACACTGGAGACACAGGGATGTCCATTGTGGTTAGTATGTTGTGGCTTGGGGGGGGGGGGCCGGACTTCAGGTAGGCCTAGGTTGTAGGCCTGTTGCAGTGGATGTGTGTGTGGATAGGAGGAAGTATATAAAAATCCTGCAATTACATTAATAACTATTAATAGATATTTACTTATTTACCAAAACTAATAAACAGCCATAACAGACTAATTTATTAAGCCCTGTGTCCCATGTGTCTTAAAAAAAAAAAATAAATAAATAAAAAAATTAAATTAAATTAAAATATTATTAAATACATCAGCAAAAAATCAAATATCAGGTAAATCATCATTAAAAAAAAAAGGCCAAACAGTGATTTAACAACTGATGGATCAGTCAGAAAAGCCAAAGTTTGGACACGGTAGCAGCTACAGGCTAAATGTAGCGGCTAATGCTAACTAGCAACCCTGACTACAGCACACAAGCATCTTTTTCCTTTGTAAAAAAATCTACAAGAAACTAAACCAAGCTCCCAGGGCTGTCTCTTTCCACCTTTGTTTAAAAAAAAGCCATGAAAATAGACCAACCTGCCAAGCAGGCAAGGAGTCTAATGAGCTCAGATGCTTTGCGTAAGCTCCACATTCACCATTTGGGGGCTCTTCAGCCCCTTTACGGGTGAGGTATCTCAGGGACCTCCGGGAGCTTTTCTTATATTCACTTTTAAGTGCTGAGCTCTGCAGTCAGTTAAGCGAGATCCAGATCAGATTCCGAAATGTGAATGAACCTCTTTCACGACTAATCCTTATTAGCATTCGCTCCCAACCCTATTTTATCAGTGTAATGGGATGGTAAAATTAATAACAAATACTGACTCAATTAATGAATCACGCTGCTCTAAGCGGCCATGTAAGAGTCTTATCGAGGGCCTTGTAATGATGTGCACAGATCGCTAATCGGGCTATTCGAAATGGCTGTTCGTAGGGTCATTAGATCACACGCACTGCCTTCCATTCAGCCTGGAGAAGTTACCGAAACATAATGGGGTTTTAAAAAATTCACAAACTGTGAGGAATGAACAGAGAGAGAAAAAAAAACAGAGGTCCATGTAATTGCATCCATTAACTGACGATTTTCGAAACCTTCTAAAATCTCGTGCTTTCAAGCCAACGCTGCCCTTCCTCTCGTCTGAATCAGGGGCCGATACAATCTAAATGCTAATCAATTCCAGCAACGAGCCCCGTTTTGGCATGGCGGATTCTGTACCGCTCTCCCTCTTGTCCACAGGGACCGAGAAGACGAGAGGGTTTTGTTAGCATGCTGAGGTTCAGTGGGTCTCATACCAGCGCAGGCTAACCGCGGCTTATTAGATTAAAGCCTGACGGCCTAGCGGACCCGCAGAGGCTGTATAAAGAGTCCCCCTTTATGTAAAGCCAATACGGAGAGCGTTTTTTTTATAAGCACCGGCTAATGAAATGTTAGTGTACACAACTCATACAAACCGTCTGCACAGCCCTTTAGCATAATGCTAATGAACGGTTATGCTATAATTATTGATTATAAACCCTACCATGGCATCTCTTCTCTGTACCCTTTCCTGTCTGAAGGCTGCTTGGTGCTTATGAAGTTATACAGAGCTGTGCGAGACAGTGGATAAAGGGGATCCATACTCCATTTTGGAGGATCAATGCTCCATGAAGCCACGAGCAGACAGGGGATTACACTAATAGTCTTAATACGCACCGTTAGGCCTTTTACTACACCCATGTCTTGGCATACCAAAAACCCTGTCCTGCTGCTTACCCTCCTTTCCCCCCCATCTGCACTCTCGAGCTGGCTAATTATCAGAGATGGTAAGCGTTACCTATGTTTGGATCATAGCTTCTACAGCAGGATGGTGTTTCTCTGGCTTTTGGGAGCTGTTATTGCTGGTTTAGTTAGCTATGAAGGTATTTAACCCATTCATAGCCTTTCATTCAGGCCTTTCTGCTTGTGGCAGTTGAAGGAAATTGCGCTCTTTGGTAGCAACTGATACCAGGTTGGACCATCTTTCCAGAACATCAGCAAATGTCCCACTGAACCCAATGAGAAGCTGTTGCACACTTCTTTTAGAGCCACTGCATAGCTGTTTGAGAGTGCTTCAGGGGCTTAAATGGGAGAGCACTTGGAATTCTTCTTATCGTTATGGTTGTCGGTTGAACCAGCATTTTGATTGGTCGATGTAGTGGCACGAAAAAGTATTTCCTCCAGTTTATCCAATTTTCTCCAGTCGTCACACTAAATGATTTCAGATCCTCATGCAAAGTGTCATGTAAGACCAGAAGAACGTCCCAATTGTCCCAACACTCCAGTCCTATTTATTACAGGGGCTGCTGTGGCCTCTTAAAACGGAAGGGGCTTTAAGTGGTTCTCTGAGTGATTCCATAGAAGAACCACATTGGGTTCCATTACAAACCATGTTTATAATAGAGATAAACTACATGGACAAAAGTATTGGGACACACCTCCTAATCATTGAATTCAAGTGTTTCATTCAGTCCCATTGCCACAGGTGTATAAAATCAAGCACCTAGCCATGCAGCATTCCTTGCAGTCTGCTAGCTGATGCATCAGAGCTGTGTACCTGGTACCTGGTGCCTTTCCACGAGCGTGGCTGTTGCATCGGATTGAGGGGTTACATGTGATTGAGGGGTTGAGTGGATTGAGTACCAAGTCTAAAATCTAAAATTTGGGAGGAATATTGGGTTTAAAAAAAACAACAACAACGTTTGTGACGTGACATAAAAGATGTTCCCTAATGAAGGGATGCTTGTGCACTGTACCCAGGCTACAACACCAGGCCCAACACACTCCACATTAATTAAAACCAGAGCAGCGTCCCCTGGGTACTGTAGTCTGGTCCACTCTGCAGCACAGCGAGGGCAAATTGAACATAACCTCAATCTCGGCTTTCCCCCAAATGCAGCGGTGAAACCGCGCCGTACGGTAATTAAGGAGACAACCGCCCCTTGAGTGGCCTCCTTCAGTTCCTGCACCAGCTCCCCATTCTTTAATTTTTCATTAGGGTCCCACCGACCCTCACCTCATTTCGGAGAACTTCTATCAACGACTGGACAAAGGTTTCCTCCCTTTACCCTCTCCGCAGCAGCGGCCTCACCCCAGAGACTCGCGCCAGGCCTCTGCAATCTAGCAACGATTACCTGCCACATGTCCAGCTAAGAGAAGTCTTTTTTTTGTCTTCTTCTTTTTTTTTTCTCGAGACTCACGTCCATGCCATTGGAGAGACAATGAGCTGGCAACACCCCTGACACTGACACCATCAACCTTTGTATGACTTAATGTGTGCCGTAGAGAAGATGAGGTCCAACCTGGTCGATAATGAGCTTTCAATGGGTCCCTCTCCACCGTCTCTGCTGTGCAGTGCTGCTATGGTGGTCTGTGGTTGAGGCAAGCGGCCAGTGGGACGGCAAGGGGGCCGCAGCTCCTGTTCAGGGGCCGGATAAATATCAGCAAATTCAGAAAGCTTCATAATGGATAGGGGACAACCGTTTACTCCTGATTAAAAACCCATGCAAAAGTTATGCGTTGAGCTTTGCGCACCAAGTCGCCTATAGAACTGCACTAGAACGTTATTCAAGAACCTGGTGTTTTGTTTTTTTTAGGTGTGGTTCTTCTCTTTTTGGGATTCCTTGGGGGGTTAGGGGGATTAGAACCCTAAGTGGTCTGCATGGTTCTCTTTCAGGCTTCAGGGGAGCTGGCAACACCCCAATAATAACGCTTAATGCCTTAATGTACGACTTAAGGTGTGTAAAGCCAAGCAGAAGACCTGGTCGCACTTGCCTGGGTCCTTCTTCACCGTCATGCGATGCATTGAGTCTTGCTCTGGTCAGTGGTCAAGGCAAGCGGCCAGTTTAGCTGAGCCAATGAACCCACCCACTCACCAGAACTCCCCCTATCACTTGCAATGCTCCCGACACCAGGAAGTCCAAACTGCCGCCAATGCAGCATCACTAGGCAGCCAGCGCGCTCGGTGGAAAGTGCCGGATCCCCAGCTCTGATACTGCAGCCAAACGACGCCTGTGCCAGCCAGCATCAATCACAATGGGAGTGATGAGGGGAGAGAGCACGGCCAGTTCATTGAACCGTTCATTGAAAGCATTGACCAAAGTTCTATTCAATACATATTTACATATTAATGCAGTTTAATCATAGTTCAACGCACCAAAAATTGTGACCTGCAGCTCGCTCAGAACCGTGGCCGCATTGCAGAGTGATTGGCAGTGGAATCAAAACCTTGTCAGACGGGCCAAATTTAGTCCTGCCCAACTAAAATCCAATTATCTAGTGGAATTCGAGGTAGGTGAAATGAACATGTTGCTAAATCTGATTTGTTCTTTTACTGATCATTTAGTCCCGCCCATTTTAAATCTAACAGAGGAAAACTACGGGAAAAGTAGTGGAATTATTTGCGAAATTGAGGTAGGTTGCATCAGCATATAGCTAACTCTGATTGGTGCTTTGGCCAATCTGACAATCTGACTCACTTAGGCCAGGTTTAGTCCCACTCAACTAAAATCCTACAAAAAACCTACTGGAATTATCTAGGGGAATCAAGTTAGGTAAAATTAACATGTTGCTAAATCTGATTTGTTCTTTGACTGATCATTTAGTCCCGCCCATTTTAAATCCAATAGAGGAAAACTACAGGAAAAGTAGTGGAATTATTTGCGAATTCGAGATAGGCGGCATCAGCATATGGCTAACTCTGATTGGTGCTTTGGTCAATTTGACCATCACATGGGCCAAATGTAGTCCTGCCCAACTTAAGATTTTGCTAAATCTGATTGGTTTTTTTTTGACTGATCTGACATCACACTTAGTCCCGCCCATTTTAAATCCAACAGAGGAAAACTACGGGAAAAGTAGATTGGTGACCTAGTGGAATTATCTAGCGAAATTTGAGGTAGGTGGCGTCAGCATATGGCTAACTCTGATTGGTTCTTTGGTTCAAATTTAGTCCCACCCAACTAAAATCCAACAGAGGAAAACTGCAGAATAAGTAGTTTAATGAACTAATGAAATTATTCAGGGGAATCGAGGTCGGAGGCGTCAGCATATGGCTAACTCTGATTGGTTTTTTGGCTGATTCGACGTCACATGGGCCAGATCTAGTCCCGCCCAACTAAAATCTCTCCACAGAAAAGACAGCCATCTTTCTTTTTTTTTCTCTTTCAGTTCAGAGTAAATCTACCACAACACCTATAGATAATATGAGAGAGTCATGCAAACGAGTAGGTGGGGGCTTTAGGCTTTACGAAGGCGTCTGTATAACGCAACGCAGAAGTGAGGCGGATGTAGATCGGTACATTAGCACTTTGTTTTTTGGGGAAAATGACATTTGACAAAAGCGTAACAGGTGGTAGTGTTTGTTCAGCCGCCGCAGGGTAATTTCAACAGGATCACGAGTGTGTGTGCTCAGAGTGAGGCTCACTAATACACCAGCCTGTACTGAACAGTGGAGCGGTGGGTGAGTGAGGGAGGGAGAGAGAGAGAGAGAGAGAGAACAGCAGTAAATCAAGGGAGTAAACACACACTGGAGAATAACACCTCCGAGAGGGAGAGAGGGAGAGGAAGGGAGGGAGGGGGATAAAAAGTGTCAGAAGGAAGGGGAGAGGAAGGGATGGGAGGAAGCAGGGGAGCAAGAAAGAGAGCACAGAGGGGAAGCAACAGAGGAGGGGAGATCAAGAGAAAGGCAGAGTGAGCAAGAAAGAGAATGAGAATGAGAAGAGGAAGATCTAGAGAGGAAGAAAGAGGGGGAGAGCGGGATATGGAGGGGGGGCTGGTGACAAAGAATGAGAGAGAGGTGTACATAGACAGAGAAAGAGATAATGGATGGAGAGAGTGAGGAGGGAGAGACGCTGCCTGCACGGCTCCATGCTGGTCATCAATCACGGGCCGTGGTGAGCGTCACCGAGAGCCACTCGCTCAGGCTGTCTGACCGCGCCTCAGAGTTACAGCTCGCTTATACAGAGCACTCTCGCCGGTAAATACTGCATCGCCGGGCCCATAATGTTGCTCTTACCTTGGCAAAGGCCTGTCCAGACTCACGCCAGATCTGTCTGACATCTAATGATCTGATTGCTTTTTATACGCTGGACCTCTGCGGGAGCTGGACCATGCTGTCAATGACTTACAGTTCATTGCTATTCATTCTGGAGGGTGGCCAGAGGTGTGTGGAGCAGCTCGAACCCATTACTCACAGCAACAGTATTGTTACTTCTGTGGAAATAATGACTGCAGTAAAAGTACCTCTCCAGGAAAAGAAGAAGAAGAAGAAGAAGAAGAAGAAAGCAGAAGAGCAAAAGCAGCGACTCCAAAAACTCCCAGAATACCGAGTTGCCTGTAGAACTGCTCTAGAACCTTTTCAAGAACCTGGTGTTTGGGGGATGGGAGGTGGGAACAAAAAGAAATTAGTATCCCAATATCACTGAATTATCCTCGATAATGGACTTGAGAAGTACATGCACTATATGGACAAAAATATTGGGACACCTGCTCATACATACTTGCTTTTGTTGGAGTAACTGCCTCAGGGGAAAAGGCTTTCTACTAGATTTTGGAGGAGCATTGCTGTAAGGATTCGATTGCATTCAGCGACAAAAGCTACAGTGAGGTCAGGATGTTGGACGATTACCACTCCACCTCGTCCCCAACTCCCCAACAAGTATTGGATGGAGCACCATCAGTTCTTCCACTGCTCCACAGCTCAACACTGGGGGGCTTTATACCCCTTTATAGCCCACGCCTGGCATTAGGCAGCACGGTGCCAATAGGTTCATGTTTATCTGCTCCGGAGAGTCCTATTCTTTTCGCAGTACTTCTCTACAGGGCCTAGACAATGTGTGTGTTAGCAATGGTGGTAAATAAGCTAGTTAGGCCGGTTGAGTTGTCTCCTGACAATTAAGAAGCTCTGTGGGAGCCAACACTACCGTTCTGGTTGAAATTAGGACTAAGGGTAGCTATTTTGTGAGCAAGCACTTTGGGCTACTTTAACTGAAGCTAACTCTGCCTTAAACCATGCTAAATCTCCAGCTTCAACTGTTTCAGCTTGAACTTGGTAATGCCGCTTGAAAAGTACTTTTCCTGCCCTTCACTGTATGAGGTGAATTCTGCCGAAGGCATGATTTAAGTGCCACTTCTCGCTAGCCAGCATACAGCACCCTGCTAAGAAGAAGCTAACGCAGCTTCTCCAAGTAAGAACCTGAAAGCTCAGAAGCGCTACAATGAGACCCAAAAGATAAGATATTGCACACTAAATCTTTACACCTTAAACCCAGCAGTGCAACGCTTTCCTAAGCGGTGAAGCCGTGCTGTGCTGATGTTTAGATAGCGATGTGCTTCAGAGAAAACCGAGTTTACATCTCAGGATCCCGTTCCCTCTGTATATGAAAAATTACATTTCCTCCATAGGGTGCCGTAGCTTGTCCCTAATGTCGCTTCACAGCGTAAGGGTTATTATAAGGCGGGAGCTTTAAAGGGTCAGGCCATTAAGAGGCTTTTAATAAAACCCGGCCGTCCCCTGCAGAACTGTGCGGCCCACCTGGAGGAGCTTTTTCACACGCTCCCCTAAAGCGTGGCAGAAATGGTGGGGGCTTTCTCCAGTCCTCAAGCCCCCTGCTATGACTCATCTCAACAGCCAAAGCCCTTCCTTCCACAAGTCGTGCTGTCGTCGTTGGGGTGTGTGGAGATGGATGCCTTACCGCTGTGCGCCGGGACACTGGCTGTGCTACAGGAGCACAGGCTGGCGTCATACTGTACATGTGTCACGGTATGTTAGTACAGTAGTCCGCGTGACATTTGTACAGCTAAGATTATTAGCTGATACCTGTACCTGTATTCATTCCTAAAGTCTTTCTTAGTCCATTATTTTGATCTAACATTGCATTGTGAAAACCTGGCCCTAATCCTAATCCTAACCCCAACCTCAACCCAAAACCTAATCCTAACCTTAACCCAAAACCTAATCCTAATCCTAACCCACATCCAGTCCCTAATCCTAACCTCAACCCAAAACCTAATCCTAACCCACATCCAGTCCCTAATCCTAACCTCAACCCAAAACCTAATCCTAACCCACATCCTGTCCATAATCCTAACCTCAACCCAAAACCTAATCCTAACCCTAACCTTAACCCAAAACCTAATCCTAACCCACATCCAGTCCCTAATCCTAACCTCAACCCAAAACCTAATCCTAACCCACATCCAGTCCCTAATCCTAACCTCAACCCAAAACCTAATTCTAACCCACATCCTGTCCCTAATCCTAACCTCAACCCAAAACCTAATCCTAACCCACATCCAGTCCCTAATCCTAACCTCAACCCAAAACCTAATTCTAACCCACATCCTGTCCCTAATCCTAACCTCAACCCAAAACCTAATCCTAACCCACATCCAGTCCCTAATCCTAACCCACATTCTGTCCCTAATCCTAACCTCAACCCAAATCCTGTCCCTAATCCTAACCCACATCTTGTCCATAATCCTTACCTCAACCCAAATCCTGTCCCTAATCCTAACCACAATCCAAAATCTAATCCAGGCCCTAATCCTAACTTTAACCTCAACCCAAAACCTAATCCTAACTCTCATGCTGACCATAATCTTAACCCTAAAGTCAATGCAAAACCTAATCCAGGCCCTAATCCTAACTTTAACCTCAACCCAAAACCTAATCCTAACTCTCATGCTGACCATAATCTTAACCCTAACGTCAATGCAAAACCTAATCCAGGCCATAATTCTAACCCTAACCTTAACCCAAAACCTAACCCTAACTTCAACCCAAAACCTAATCCAGGCCATAATTCTAACCCTAACCTCAACCCAAAACCTAATCCAGGACCTAATCCTAATTTTACCCTCAACCCAAAACCTAATCCTAACCCTCATGCTGGCCACAATCTTAACCCTAACATCAATGCAAAACCTAATCCTGGCCCTAATTCTATCCCTAACCTCAACCCAAACTCTAATCCTAACCCTAACCTCAATATATATATAAATATATGTTTTAAATTATTATATTTTCATTTCATTCACAATTCACAGTAAAATGGACAGAATTGTTGTATATGTTCTGCTCTATGCAACAGCTGTGATTGGCTGGGCAGTACTAGGGGTGTGCTGAAAGCGAGTGTTGTGATTGGCTCAGTTCATCAGTAGTCATCATCATATCTAAAAGGGATCAGCTGTCCCATTTCCCTAATTACTGCTCCTTCTCTCCATCCCACCTGCTGCTCCTCTCCTCTCCTCTCCTCGATTCCTCCACCTTCTTCTGGGGTAGGAGAGGAGCAGTAAGAAAGAAGGAGGAGGAGGAGGTAAAGGAGGAGTAGTAAAAGTTTCTGGACACAGACCTCGAAGACCTGATATGGGAGAACTGTGTGGTGAAGTATGTATATTTTGGGTGACCCTTGACCTCTAGTATTTGTTAGCCAGACTAGCCTTAACGCTCTAAGACCTACAAGCCCTGATTTGAGGGAGCTGTGTGGTGGTGTTTGTATATTTTGGGTGACTGCTGACTAGCTAAACTAGCCTTATAGTTCCTGTGCTAAATTTGTCTTGACTGATCATCCACATTTCAGGTCAGTTAGAATTTTCGCCACCTATTGCTTTCCTGTCTAGCCAACTAGGTAACTTTGGGACTGTTTTCCACTGAATGCTAAAGCTTAGGGTTCTCCAGAACATAGTGTTTGTCAAGGCATATCCAATAGAGATTTCCATAATTAGATTTTATTCACGTTTCTAAATATTTGTTGGAATAAATCCCCATAATACATAAGCACATACCCCCATATCACAAAGTGTAGCTTTAGCAGTTAGCCTGTTTACACTAGGGTGTCTTTTCAGAGTGATAAAGCAAGCGGGTTTAAAAATCGCTCTGGATAAGTGTTTGCTAAATGCTCTAAATGTAACTGCGAAGATCTTCGGTGTGACAGAAGTCTAAAACCTGGAACGGTTTAAGCTTAGCAAACCAGCCCCATGAGAACCTTGATTAAAGATGCAAATAAGACGCAGAGATCTGCGTGTTAAACTAGCATTAAGAGACTACAAATTGATTGCAATCACTTAATTAGAGGCTCTATCAGCCTAGGCCATTGTTCGTAGTTCTAAACTCTTCTAAATTTTCGGCCTGGCTTTTTGTCCCTTCTGTAAAGATGCCACTGAAATAAAAGTGACGTGGATATTTTAGTCCCCTAGTCCTCCTTCAGTGCAATATCCACACTTAGTGGAGCCCTAGAATGTCTCAAACTACATTTTTGAAGGCATAGTCGAATAAGGAGAGTTTGGGATGTGGACATCGCAAACCGTGGAACCTCAAACACTGTGGTTCCTCCCTCCAAAGCAAATCCGTAACCAAATCCTAACCAAAACAGAGCCAAATTTACTAGCAAGAACCCTGGTCAAAGATGGTGAGACTGTAAAACGCGACAGTGACTTCAGGAGAATGTGGTGGTGTTGGTTCTGGAGAGCAGCTCATCACCTCAAGACTTTGCTAGTTATGGAAATATGGGTTGCTACACTAACCAGAGCTTTTTTTTGTTGTTGCAGTGCCAGTGTCCCCAAAAGAGGAGCTCAATCTGAACTAAACTGGACGTCAGAAGGAAAAATACCAGCTTTTTTTTTTTTACTGGTAAGACGCAAGAAAGCCAAACCTGGGGAAGCGAGTGAGGGGCAAAGCTACAAGCTAACCGACTACAATCTCTTCAGCTTGCTAACAGCACATTGCTCCGAGAGGACAGCAACGAGAAGACAGCAGCACTATCCAGTAAGCTTCAGGAATACTTTCTGTGCTTTTGTTAGTGTTAACATTATACTAGATACAATATGTTCTAATGGGTTCTGTAAGCCACCACTGGTGCAGTAACCCACCAGCTTCATTCTGAGGGAAAGTAACAGGGTTGTAAGTAGGGACTGCATTTTTTTTTATCTCAACCACCTCAAAAAATACTTTTTTTGGCATATGAAAATATATTTTGTGGAGTACATAGAGCAGAAAATATTCTGTTTGTTGGAGTAACTGTCTCTACTGTCCAGGAAAGACTTGTTACTAGATTGCTGTGAGGATTTGATGGCATTTATTAACAAGCCTATTTGTGAAGTCAGGAAGTTGGATGATCACCTCCCCAACTTATCCCCAACTCATCCCAAAAGTACTAGATGGAGCACCATCATCGTTTCAGAGAACACAGCATTTCCCCTGCTCCACAGCCCAATGCTGGGGGGCTTTATACCCCTCTAGCCCATGCCTGGCATAAGGAATGGTGACTATTGGTTCATGTTTATCTGTCTAGGGAAGAAGCAGGAACAATATTGTTAGTGATGTCAGGATGTAGGATGGTCACCACCCAACCTCAAACCTCTTAACTCCCCAGCTCATCCCAAAAGTATTGTATGGAGCACCAGCCATCCTTCCAGAGAACACAGCCCATGTTTAGGCATTAGGCAGCATGGTGCCTATAGGTTGATTTTAGGTTTATCTGCTACAGAGAGTCCTATTCTATTGGCAATACTTCTCTACAGGGACTAGACAAGCTGTGTGTGTGTGTGTGTGTGTGTGTGTGTGTGTGTGTGTGTGTGTGTGTGTGTGTGTGTGTGCGCACATTTGCACATCTGTGGCAGCAATGGATGCAACTTAAAGTAGCTAAGAAGGGGTGTCCACAAACATTTGGACATGTTATTTATGTATTATTGGCTTTAGTTCTTTTTCCATCGTCCGTGAGAGAGTTCTCCATTGGAATGCGTCCAGTCTGAGGTCTGGCGTTTGGGATTTGTGGAATGTGGAAAACTGAAAACTGAAAGCTGCTCAGGCCAACAACAAAACCCCTCCAATTTCTAAACCGAGGTTTACGATAAGGCCAGGTAACCCTCCGGCAGGTTCACTCTTCAGTTAGAGAACGAGATTATCCTGAGCAGACGGCCACGTCGCCGAGCACGAGCGCAATTTCATTATGGCCGAGAATAAAGCTTTTTAATAATACGCTTAATTCCATCCTGCTTCCAACTCGCTTACAGGACTCCGAGATAATAGGGGGAGGGAGGTGAGACACATATACGTCCAGTTGGGGAGATTACGCTGGCATTATGAGCTAATAACCACCTCTGGCTAAATCACAATGGGGGTGGGGGGGATTATTGTCAGCAGCGTTGAGGCAATGACACTAGTGATGATATCTCTATCTCTGCTTGTGCAATGTTAAGCACACTGGATCAGGAACTGAATCAAATCATTGTCACTGTATCGGAAAACATCAAGTATCGGGAAAGGCATAAATCCTGGAGGAACAAAATCGACGTTCCAACAGATACGTTTTGGTAAAGGCGTAAACATCTCCGAGCGACAAGTTTAATTGAATTTCTCAATCAATTTGCAGGGGAGGAAGATACACTCCCAGAGTAGATCATCTAACAGTCTGAAGTCATAATGGCTGTTTCCGTCTTATTGACTGTCTGTTGCGTGCCCTGGCATGTTCCGACGCATGCTGCAAAATACTACGAACAGTTGGCGGCCATCTGTTATCATGGTGGAGCTGATCAATTGTTTTTCCTCCATATGACACATGCGGAGGATGAAAATAAACCCGGAGCGGCCTCTGCGGGGGGCAATTATCTGATTTGTAAATCTATCATACAGAAATCAATGACGATGAGGCGGCGTGTGCCCTGGAGGGCTTAAATTCTATTACTCAGTGTCCCATACACTCCTCACACTCCATGCCATTGGGTGCTATAGATAAGAGGATGAATTTTGGTCATCCATTTGCCATGCAGGCCAAACTCATTGATTTCCATAATGATCCACCTCTCTCCACCGCTATGGCTACTGTTAGCTATTACCGACCGACCTCAGGTTATATCATGTATTAATACCAGTGGTAAACTGGGACTGTTAGACCTTGGCCTTCAGATCAGGTCATAGATCATGTTGAAATAGGAAAAGGAAAAACTCCTTTATGATGATGCTAAGCTCTGATAGACCTACTGCAGGACTCTAGTGGTACGTTAGTTAGAGGCCCCCTGTGAAATCCTGTGGTTCTGGGACAGGATGGTCAAGGGGAATGGGGGAGGGAAAGTTCTGGGGTTGTGTGTGGCAGGCTCTTGACCATTGACCAGTCTTCTCCAGACGCTCCCAATAGGACTCCCCCCATCTCTTGCGATGCTCCAGACACTTGGAGGGTGAGGACACGCACATCTCTTCTCTGATAGATAGGTTTAGAGTCAGCCACCGCCTCTTTTCTAGATCACCAGCTCTGATACATCAGCAAACAGACCCCTTTACCATCTACCCACCCAGAGAGAACTATGGCCAATTGTGCTCTCTCAGGCTCCAGCTGCTGATGGCAAGGCAGCATAACCCAGGATTAAGGAGCAGACTAATGGGCTCGGAGCCCAAGGCCAATTTTTGAAGGAGCATTGCTGTGAGGATTTGATTGCATGCATTAGTTAGTGAGGTCAGAATGTTGGATGATCTCCGCCCCACCTCATCATCCCCAACTAGCGCACGAATCATCATTCCAGAGAACACAGTCCCACTGCTACACAGGTCAACACTGAGGCGCGTTATACCCTTCTAGCCCACGCCTGGGTTACTATTAGACATGGTGCCAATGGGTTTATGTTTATCTGCTCCAGCTACAGGTTTATCTGCTCCTAATCTATTAGAAATACAATAAATAAAGTAGCTGAAGGGGTGTCCACAAACTTTTAAACATATAGTGTATATAACAGCAGGGTCATGAAGCAGGACTCTCCATATTTTCCTCATTGGCTGTGATGTACAGCAGCTTAGCCACCACCGATAAATCCATTAAAATCAACGCAGCTTTCCGAGAATGAGAGGGAAAGAGGGAAAATGGCCTTTGGAAGGGAAAAAAAGGAGTGAAAAGGAGTGAGGCACATGTAATTCCATGTGAAGTCTTGTACTTATTTCTATCAGGTGGCTTGTAAACTAACAGCTCCGGGGGCCAGGGGATGACAAATATTGTTCATAATGGCTGAAAACTAATGAAGCATGAGATGGCAGCAAGAGCTACGAGAGGGCCAGAGGCGAGCTCACTCACTTCTCTCACTCTGCCTCTCTCTCTCTCTCTCTCTCTCTCTCTCTCTCTCTCTCACTTGTTTATCTCTCTGTTCTCCTTTCCTCTTCCTCTTGCCTCTTCCCCTGCAATTCTTCACCTCTCCTTCATCCCCCATCCTCCACCTTTCACACTCCTCATCCCTCTGCTTCTGTTTTTCTGCGCTGGCTGCAGAGCAGTTTCCAGGTAGGCCTGACGAGCTGTTTAGACACCGGTGTTCGCTCTTTATGCTACGGTCACATTAAAGCCAGTCAGTGTGGCTGGAAACCGAGCATGAATAGTGGATTTGCTTCAAGTAACCATAACTTAGAAGTGCAATAGACTGCTGAGCCACTCAGAGCCGAGAGCCGAGTTCGAATACAGAGCCATGCCACTTTGCCATCAGTGGCCAGAGTCTGAGGGGGCACAATAAGCCATGCTCTCTCCGGGTTGGGTAGATGGTCGCTCTTAAAGCGATAATGCATCCGTTAGCTGATGCATCGGGGTTTGGCACCCTGAGCATGTCGGCTGCCTGGTCGTGTCGCAAAAAAAAGAGGTGGTGACTGGCTCTGCACGCATTAGAGGAGATGTGGTAAGCTCTAACACTTTGTTTAGCTAGCTAGCTCAGCTACCGATCCACCGAGTGTTGACGCTCAAAACTCGTGTCTGAGAGGGAAGTCGGGCGACTGGTGTTGGGAGTAACAGAAAAGGGAAATGAGAGAGACCGGTTCTGCTGGGTTTGGGACGGTAGCCGGCTATCTAGGCTTAGATAAGTTGGCTAGCAGTCCAAACGCCACAGCGCAGGCCATCTTCCAGCAACCTGAGGCCCAAATCACACAGGTTTAGAGGACGAAGCCTCATATCTGAGAGCACAGAGTCGAGTGAATGGTGTTAGCAGTGTTTTCCACTGTTTTCAGTCGCTAAGTTTGATGGGCTTGTTTATGATTGAATGACGTTTATTTAAACATATAAGATTTAATGAATAGGAATGTGGTTGTTCTACCTCCAGTGGATGGCTGCACATCACTGGACATCATGTTTTTTTCTAACAGGCGAAACAGACCATAGTTTGGAAATTCGTACCAACTTCATTTCTCCTTTCATTCCTGCCCATGTGCTCCAAAATCCATTAGCTTAGTGTCACAAAGATTAATTCCTCCCAGTGCCAGTGCCACTTTTGGTCAGAAACCTGGCCGATATTCCGCCGTGGCCTCAACGAAATTGAAATCATAACCTGTGGCCTATTTCTGTGGAGGGCTTGTCTGTTCCCTGTTGCTGTAAGCACATTCAGCTGACCGGCACGCTTCAGGAAGCTGCAGACAGCGAGACAACAAACCTCAAGACCCTTGTTAGCTCGGTTTCACGCCGTGCCCACAGCGCTACTCTTCACATCCTGGGTGGGAGACGTGCATGTGTGGTGGGTGACGGGTGGGTGCGTGGGCTTCTCCAAGTTGTCTCATTCCATAATGCTTTCAGGTTGGCCCTCACCGGACGCCGGAAGGACTTCTGTGTTAGATAGAGGATCACGCTGCATTAAGACTCCATGACAGTTTTAGCATTCCAAGAGTCTTATGAAATCTAATTGCATTATTTGGGTCTGGTCTCTTCAAAAAGTAATTAAATTATCTGCAGGTCCCTCAGAGAGAGAAAGAGAGGCAGAAGTGCCGGCATGCATTATTCATGCCACGCGCTGGAAGCTCATTAAGTAAAATGGACCGCTTCAAGTTTATGATAAGCATTTTTTTTTTACTGTATATGTATTTATGAGCGTCCCGTTCCCAGAGAAAAAAAACGCATGTTTGCGAGGTAACTTACTTTTTTATTTTGTTTGTTTTATTAATAGCATTTGGATATCATAATCAGACCAAATCAGCTAACGGTGATTATAGCCTGCTGTAGAATGTACGATAATGCAATACCGCACGAGAAACGGCAAATGTAATCGTAGGCAATATCCATGACAGATTCTGTTACGCTGGAGATCAGAGTATATTATGAAGATTTTCTAGAAACAGATCAACTAAACATTTTTTTTTTTTTTTTTTTTTTTTTTTTTTTTTTTTGGACAGTACCAGTCAAACTTTTAACACTGGGTATCCAGAGTCATGACCGGGGGGGGTTCAAGTAGGCCTGAGTTGCAAGTTGAACTGAAAGTTGGTGATAAGGTCATATTGACTATTAAGCCCATTGATTGGTCTTGCTAAATGAGTAAATGCATGGTTCTAGAGGTATTTCCACCCTCACATATACACATTGCCTCGGCCCTAAAACTTTTATGACGATCAGCATGCGTTTAACCATGGGTGTCCAAACTTTTGACTAGTTCAGTATATTTTGCCAGAATATCATTTTAAAAATTATTTATTACTGTGAAAAATGTTATACCTTTGTTTTCATTTGGTGTGAATGCCGAATTCACATTAACCTGAACCCGAAAACTGTCATTTCCAGCCAATGACTGTATTTCTCATATACTATATATAAAATATACATATACAGTCTTACCCAACAGATTTAGCCTCCCTGCAAATGTATCCTCAAGCTCTTACTCTTGTTTATGCAGCTCGTGGGTTGTTTCTGGCTACACCGGAGGCTCTCAAGGAGAACTGGAGTTCATTTTTGCTGTTGCTGTTGTTTAGCAATGCTGCTCATTGATTTATCCATAGATCTCAACTCCACTGACCACCTGTGGGAGGAATGGTCCAACGTTTTGTGCATAGCCTTCCCGAATACTGGAGGCTGGATAAGGCTACAAAGGAAGGGAAGACCATCATATGAATGCCTATGGTTTAGATATGGGATGTCTATCAACCTCAGTATAGGTGTAACAGTCAGGTGTCCACATACTTTTTGGCCGGATGAATGTGTGAGTGTTAAAGCACTAGCATTGACACACAACTTTGTTTTAATAGGCAGCTGTGCAGTCACTCATACCTTTTTTTTTAGTCAGCATTTGCTAGCTTGCAAATGGCCTCTGTTTTACTAGACCCTTAGCGGGAACGCTGCATCAATCCTCGCTACGTTTTGATGAGTGCAGGAGTGTAGTCCACTTGGAATGCAAGATTAAACTCTGGCTTTTGTGGTCTAGACTCTCTTAAATGACAAAATTAACTGTATACCCACCTGAAGAGAACTCTCTGGTGGACCTTTTATAGGTACCTTGTAAAAGCAACAGCTTAGCAAGACACTTCCGCAAGCGCCCTGCTGCTGCGGATAATGGGTGCTGGTGAACGTTAGCCTAGCGAACATCACTAAATGAATGGATGGGTCGGTCAGTCGGGTAATTTTTGTAGTGATAAAAGCATCATGGAAAAACCACAGCTAGGCAGCCCTGCCGCTGCAGTTCAAGAATGTTAGCCTAGCGAACATTGCTAAGTGATGTATCGGTCGATCAGTGACGTCACCTTCGAGAGAAAAGATTCAGTGGCTTCTTATGAGAAAATACAGTTCTTAACCCCCCCTAGCCCCCCAGTGCCGAAAGCTAGCCGTCCACTGAAGCCTTTGGGAGTTAGCCTATTGCACATCACTGTACCAATGGCACCTTTAAAGGACTGTCAACCAGAACATTGCTAACGTTGCTAATAATGAGTTAAATTGAGGTCAAGAGCACAGTATGCAAATGAGGTCAAGCTCGCCGGTCCCATTAGCTCTCATTGTCTTCACACTAAACGAAACCTCTGCATAAAGTCTAAAGTCTAATCTAACCACTGGAATGGCTCAGCAGCCTGGAGTGCTAATCATCAGATCTTCAAAAAGCCCTCGGCCCAGAACTCCATTCTGAAGCACTTAGCTACCTGACCCTCCTTAGATACTAGCGTTCCTCCTGCTGTTTGTTTAACTGTATAACCCCCTTTCCCTTTTTTTTCTCAAGCACTACAGTCTTCAAGCCTAAAGTCCTTTATTCTCCAAAGGCTGTTCTGAGAGCATATCTGCCTGAGCATCCATCACGCCGTGTGGCGGCATAGCCCGTATCGTCAGACTGCCTTCTCGCCGAGTGGGTTCAAGAAAGGCAGTGCATCACAGGCCGGCTAAAACACTGTTATCAACCACACTTAACACGCGCTCGGCCATCGATTACATGACAAGAACCAGAAGTGTAGCGCCTCAAACATCGACTGGAACGGGGAAAAGGTCGATCTCCGGCATACGAAAAGTCCCTGGGATGCCGACACATAGTGGGACGCTGCCATATGTGAGCGAACCATTGCATATTTTTTTACCGCCACGAGTTGTAGCCTCCAGCCGAGATGACAGAATCTGTGTCACTGGCAGTGGCAGCTCCAGTCTTCACGTGGGCCGAGGGGTGCAGGAGACACACTTCAAAGGGAGCACAGAGAAAGCACAGTAGACACTCCAAGGGAACCAGGCTGAAATGATGGCTGAGGATGACAGGGAGATACGCTGCACAGTGGAGCAGCCAGTCCTAGGTCGTACCTACCTGCATTGGCTATTTGATGAGAAACATCTACCTTATACACTCTGAGAAGGTTCTAGTTTGAAGGCGAGAACCAGCTTTTTTTCATGCATCTAATAGAGAATTTCTTGCGGTTTCATTTCTTCTTTCATGGGCCGCAAATAGAGGGGCTGCAAAGACCCTTATGGGTTAAAAAGGCCATGAGCCATCTCAAACGGTAGATATTGATAAGATACTTTTGTAGAGGGTTGGAATCGTCCTGCAAATAAGATCTTTGTTCCCCTACATTCAAGAAGTATGTGTATATATTCCTACACCAGTGAGCCAAACGGTATGCTTAATAGCCTACTGGATCTCTGAAGATGTCTCTTTTAGGTCCTGTACGATGAAAGAGGTGGAGCTGCCGCGGAACGAACTGGTTCTTCTAAGACAAACACAAATGCTAGATCGTTCTGACATCTTGGTGGATTGGGCAACACCTGAAACTTTTACATGTTGTTCCTCCAGCTTGAAAGACTGGAATGGATTCCTGTCTTTAAGGCATCTCTGCTAAAGAGTTCTGAGCCTTTTAGGGGCTTCTAGAGGCACAGCGGTCTAATGCTGAGGAGTCTGAATGGTGAGCCATGCCGCTTTGCCATCAGTGACCGAAGTCAGAGAGAGCACAATTGGCTGTGCTCTTTCTGGGTGGGTAGATGGCGTTGAGGTGGTGGGTGGCTTTGGAGGAGGAGACGTGTTAAGCCCTTACCCTCCTAGTGTCTGGAGCATTGCTGGTGCTCAATTGGTGGCTTAATTGATAGTATTAAAAATAGGGGAAGGGTTGGTGTTTTGGTCCTGAGTTTGACCTGTGCTGCCGTTCTCTGGCCTGTGTTAGCTGGACTTTGAGTTCGGGCTTGAACCCAATAAAGATACTCAGCCTGCCTCAACCCAGACTATACACTTGGTGTCACAAACATCTCAGACCTTGACATATGCTGCTGCAAGACAATCCATGTTTTGTCTCTTAACCTGCGAATGGACCTATGGGCCATGTTTTGGCTCCTCTGTGAGCCCAACAGTGAGGTAGAGTGTGTAGCACTCTTATGTGGAGTGTTTTTCAGGTAGTCAGCCTAGCTTAAATTGCTAAAGGCGATACCGATGAAACGTACAGCATTCCCACACAAAAGCTTTATCGTCTTCCAATTATAAACAACAGATTTCCCAGGGTTTCCATTGACACTTCAGAGTGAGCCGCGAGATGAATCGCCCGACTCACTCAGCAGCACACGGCGCGCAGTCTTCAGCGAAGCATGCAAGGGGAGGACAGGCGCTGTTTATCTAAAATGGCCTTGTAAAACGAAGTTAAACGCATTTGCATATTTTAATAGATTACCCTAATTATTCAAGCATGACTGCCTTGTTTACAGAGTCCGCTAGCTTGTTAGCCCGCAGTCATCCCCGTCCATGCGCGTGTCTTTCCAAAGCCAGGCCAGGAAAAGGAGCAGGACAAGTAATGCTACAGAACCGCCGTGGATTCGGTGCTAAGCTACAGTTGCTGTTCGTTCGTTTCATTACAAGCTTGATTAGATTTATTGATGCAGCCCCAATAATGGAACTCCTGCTAATGGAACCAGGCAGTCTGATGCAGACGGAGCCTCGTCCTGCCCGGTGGTGAGCTCCGATCCGGTGCATAAATGCAGAAACTGTATTTGCTATTCATGGGTCTCGTGGGCACCTTTCCCATCAATATCAGCTTGACACCTTTTTGGCATGGAAGCAGCTGCAAAGTCAGAAGTGGCCCATAATTCCATCCCGCCACCTTCCCCGCTAACTTTATTTAGCGCTGTGACGCAGGGCTTATTTTTCATGACGTTGGCGGGAGGACACAAGAAAAACACAAATTCAGAGCAGTGTGGCCGCATGTGTTTGATTTGTTAAGCTTAACAGCATCTCTGTTAAGTTATGGTTAGGGTAAGAGTTAGGTTTAGGTATAGAAGGTTAGGTTTAGGTGGGGATTGAGGTGTAGGTTAGGATTAGGTTAGGTTAAGGTTAGAATTAGGTTTAGATGGGGGCTGAGGTGTAGGTTAGGATAGATTTAGGTTTAGTAGGTTAGGTTTAAGTGGTGGGTTGAGGTGTAGGTTAGGATACGTTTAGGTGTTCCTAAGATTATAATTAGGTTTAGGTGTAGTAGGTTAGGTTTAGGTGGGGGTTGAGGTGTAGGTTAGGATAAGTGTAGGTTAGGTTTAGGTTTAGTAGGTTAAGTGTAGGTTGAGATGTAGATTATGCGTGTAGTTTATGGTTAGAGTAATGGTAGGTTTAGTAGGTTTGGGTGGGGGTTGAGGTGTAGGTTAGGTTTAGTAGGTTAAGTGTAGGTTGATGTAGATGTAGGTTATGCGTGTAGTTAATGGTTGGAGTAATGGTAGGTTTAGTAGGTTAGGTTTGGGTGGGGGTTGAGGTGTAGGTTAGGTTTAGGTTTAGTAGGTTAAGTGTAGGTTGATGTAGATGTAGGTTATGCGTGTAGTTAATGGTTGGAGTAATGGTAGGTTTAGGTCATACTTAATACCTGGCATTAGGTACCAATAGATTCATGCTTACCTATCTGCTCCAGAGAGTCCTATTCTATTGGCAGCACTTCTCTGCAGCAACTAAACAAGCCATTTGTCAACTGCACATCTGGGTCAGCAATAGGGGCAACTTAAAGCAACTTTGTAAAATGTTAGTAAAATGTTTTAAATATTGTAAAAGCTTTAATAAAAAAAATTCTGCATATTTTTGTACTTTTGTTATTTAATTTTTTTTATTTTAATTTTATTTAACAGTTATTTTGAGTGAAAAAAAGAAGATAAATCCTATTTAAATTTGCAATTTGAGAAAGACTACTGTATGTTCTATTTTTATTATTTTTTAATTAAAATTAATCAAATGTTTTAGTACATTTTGTGTTGAAATATATTGAAATGAACAGATAACGTTAGAGTTTTGTGTACAATAAAAAAAAAACACTACTGTAAAAATGTCAAGCTATTTTCCATCCAATTAGGATTTGTTTACAGTGTATGTTTATGTCCTGAACTACAACAGTGTTGAAACACTTGTGCTCACTTGTCGTGTGGCAATACAGAATCAATAAATCGATCAATGACTTGAGCTGTGACTGTAAAGGTGCTGTAATTTAAACCACATGCTACACCACGCAGGACGTCTTATCCCTCACGACCCCAAACAACCGTCTGCCGACCCACACGCTGCAGCCCGGCCTTATTGCAACACCCCGTCCTTACCTTACTCCAAATCTGGCCTCTGCGTCTGAGCTCCTGCAAACGAGTTTGCCTCAGCACCAGGCGTGCTGTTGTCTTAGGGCAGGTGTTTACAACAATGGCGAAAGCTTTCCGACATGTCGCTCTTATTTCATCACATTTGGCTGTGGCTAAATCGAGCCCAATAACGCCGGCTGTTCCCCCAAGCCCAGGCAGTCAGTGGGACTTAGACATGGAGACGTCGCGCGGGCCTGACAAACACACAGCCCGCAATTTCAGCTCCTCACCTAAACAGACTTAATAGCAAAGCTGACACGTTTCCTGCAAACATTCTCCTGCCAAGCTGCTCAACAGAGTGGCCAAATAAGAGAGGGAGAGGGAGAGAGAGAGAGGGAGGGGGAAAAATAAAAAAGTGGAGCATGACACACTGCAGATTTGGCAAGCAAATAGCATTAGGTGTCGAGAAATTAATTGTATCTTTTCAGGAGTGAAGATTTTCAAATGCAAATGTCAGCTCATTTTAGCAGGTAATACAAAACTGCCAGGAGGCACTCGGAATGCTGTCTCTCATCATTAAAAGCGCAGTGGATTTATTCACACGCAACACACACACACACACACACACTCGCGTTTCCGACAGCAGTCAGCCTGATTCTTCTTGTCCTTTACTTGACTAATAAAAAGCTGGCTGCTAGATCCATTTTGCTATCGTGCCGGCGTGCTTTGTCAGCGCGAGAGAGATAACTCTCAGCATCGTTTTATCATATTAGACGCTAATTATTACACACTTATGGCAGTTAGTTAGCTAACTGCTAGCGCTTTCGCCGGCCCTGAGCAGACAGAGCAGGGAACTGGGTATGAAAGCGAAATGGCTCGTTCACTCTATACTGACTAGATTAGTGAGTGCGGTGTTGGTGCTTTGCTCTGAATACAAGCGCTGTTACAGTTCTGTTAGTGGTATTACGTTGTAATTACACTGTAATTACATAATAATTACATAATCAGAATCTGAATCTCTTAATTTTACACATACAAGGAATTTTACTTGGTGAGAGTAGTGCAAGTATGACATGACATAAACAAACACTAAGAGAGAAAAATACACTAAACAATAAATATGATAAAGAATAAGTTAAAAAAGTAATACTTTATATATATATATATATATAATATAAAATAAATACTGCCTATCCTTATGTAGCCTGAGTAGACATCTATATACAAACTATTATGTACAGATATAATGATCTATATAATCATCTAAAAATCTATATAATCAATACAAAACATCTAGAAATGAACATCTGTACAGCTGTGCAAATAATCCTAGTGCAAATCGTACACCTGTTATGCATCAGTACAGTATCAGTACTGTACTTGCAGTTAAATAGTTATAGTTATGTATTATTACATAGTTGTAGAAAATGGAGCGTTTACATTCGATTCACGCTCGGTTTGATATGGGTCCGCACTTCAGACGTGAACTGAACGTTTCAGAGACAGTAGAACAGTAGAATATCGTCCCAGCCCGACGTGCTGTAAGCAAGCTGGAGAGATTGTAGAGCGGTTAGCTTTTAGCCTAGCCCCCACTCACTTCCCCAGGTTTGGCCCCAGGTTTCTCAAGCCTTTCCAGTAAAACGTACCAGTTTGCAATTACCTGTAAATAACCTGTAAATTATATTGTTATTGCTTTTTTTATTTCTATTATTTATTGTGTGTATATAGTGTAATTTATCTATGTTTTTGTAACTGACTGTCTTGAATTTCCCCACTGTGGGACTAATAATTAATACATATTTATCTCATCTCTTAGTTTGGTTCAGCTGAGGTAGTCCAGTTTGCTTGTCCGTGTGCAAATGACGGACAGAAGATATTGTGCAAGCTAGCGTTAGATTTTAGCCTAGACAGGATCCACATTTGCTCCTCCCAACCTTCGTCATATGCCAAGATTGAGCTTCCTTTATGTGGACACTAGCACAGGAAAAGCCACGATTTCGGGTTCCCATTGCAACCCGTTTTTTTGCTCTCCGAAGAAATCCACGGCTGCATCCCAAACCACACACTTCTATAAGTTGCTTACTACATATTTAGTGTGGTAGTGTTCGGTTTGGGACACAGCCCCTGTTTTTAGTTAGCGTTACCATCTTTGCGATGTTATCTGCGCAAATCTGCATATTTCCGCAATGGTCGATGTTGAGGAGTCGGCATCGTGTTTTACCATTTCGCCAGCTTTGACTAGAGCTTTCTGTAGTGGCCGGGGTTTATGAATAGCGTGGGCGTGTAGATTGTTATGTACTGTACGTTTGGGTTCTCGGAATTGGCCGGTTTTACAGCTCAATTTTGGCTCGGCAGGGATTCTCTTTTCAGTGAAGAGACAGCAGTGTCTGAGGTTCACGGTTTGTCACTTCCATGTACCGAACTCTCGTTATTCAACCACGGCAAGGAGAGAAAAAGTTGTACGTTCTAGAGCCCCCTCAGAGGATTCCAGCCTTATAGCATCAGCAGCTCGGCTGTGTTTGGCAGGGCGAGGTTTGGATGAAGAGACGACTACGAGGAGGATTACACTGCAAATACCGCGGCCTACATTCTGCTTACTGTAACGTCAATGAAACTACGTCCTGCTCACTTCAAGGCAGCTTTCTATTCTGAAATCAAACACGAGGCCTCAAAGAGACTTCTCTTTTTATCTGCTCTGGCTGCCGGCCAGCGACACACTACAGATTCATTTAGCCGTAATGGCTTAGCCAAAGCGAGCCGACACACTGGACTCAGGGAGGGGGCGGGCGGCATGGGAGGGGGTGAACTGAACGAGGCAAGGCGGCGGAGGGATGGGGGGGAGCTATCTGTTCAATCTCCCTTTTCATCATGAATCCATTAACTGCTCCAATAAAATTAATTACGTCCAGACTTCAGCGTAATTACCAACATGATGGCTGTCTCCCAAAATTTGGATTAGATTTCTCAGGCACAAAAGCGAAGCTAAAATCGAAGGAGAAACGTAATGTATATATAAAACTTGGTGATGTGGCAGGCAAGGAACGTGTCCCCCGGCCGGCGTGAACCGTATCGGCCTCATTCACAAGATTAGGAGCTTTACTTTCTAAAGCCGCGGTCACGCTAGGCTTCATTATGTTCACACCAGGCAAAATGACTTTCATTTGAATGGGATTCGCAGCAATGAGCGTTTTTTTTTTTTTTTTTTTTTTTTTTTTTTTTTGTATCTGCGGATGAATTTCGCATGTGAAACTCGATGAGTTGAACTTTGGTGAACTTTCACCAGCAGATCTGTGTCCACCACCAACAGTGTGGCTGTTGAAGGGACAGCTTGGCTTGGCCTGGCTTGGCTTGGCTCCGAGGACCCAAAACTGAGGCAATGCTAATGTTAGCCATGTTTACGTACGGTCGCGTCCTTCCCTGCTGTCTCTGAATACAGCAATAAAAGAGAGACACTGCACACAGAGTCAGTCAGGAAACTATTTTACGCGAGTTAGACAGCAAGTTCGCTAATCGCTAATACAAGTTCACTGGCTGCGCTAACCTCTTAAGGCAATGCTAATGTTAGCCATGTTTAAGCACAACTGTGTTTAAGCCACTGGCTTGAAATACAGGAACAGAGGACAGCTTATTTTAGGCAAATTTGAAAGCATGCTAATCGCTAAGTTAGCTTCTCAGCCTACAGGAGCTGATCACCCACTGCCACAGCAGTTATATAAGTAGCATAGCAGTTATATAAGTACTGTGGTACTGTACTGTGTAATTATCTGGCAAAATTATGCTAACTTTTAGTATATTGTCTGTATGATTCAAGTTGCCTAGCATGCTAATAGCTAATTTGGTTTCTTGGCTGAATGCTTAATCACCCCACTGCTGCCAACCATAGCTGTTAATGGTATTTTCATACCCTGCTGGGCAAAACCAAGCCCCCCACCCACAAAAAAAAAAAACGGAAAAAAAAAACCCCAGCATGGCCGGCCCAAACCGGTCAAACCCAAACAAAAGTTGTATGACCAGCATAGGGGTTTAGATGGTCTACGAGCATGATCAGCCTGACCAAGCTAGACAATAAGTATGACCAAGCTCGAACCATGCTGGCTCGAACCACCAGCATCACCATGCCAGTCGACCTGCAAGACCGAGCTGGTTGACCAGCAGAACTGGCAAAACCAAGCTGACTAGCAAACTAGCAAAACCACAACCGCATGACCACACAGGGTATGTTGTTGCCTGGATGACCAGCTTTTTAACCACCTTGCCCATCAAATACCAGCCATCCATGTGTGATAGCATCATGGTGACCAGGCTTCCAGTCCACTGGCTTACGGAGATCCCCAGATGTCGAGGCTGGTGCTGGAGCTCTGAGGCTTGCCTAGTTAATTTAGAGGTTTCGCACTTATCACTGTTCAGGATATTGTGGACATGTTTCAGAGAGAGCCTCTTTTTCTGACCATGACTACCAACAACGGCAATCCGGAGCTAGAACAGCTGCATGTTTTTAGCTTTTAGCTACACGAACACAATGGACATTATCCAGGCAAATCACAGTTATCTAATGCAAGCTGGTCCATGAGCTATAAAAGTGCCTGATTATAGCAAACAGAGCCGGCGTGCTGTACGACTGTTATATCACGCTCAGACTTACTTCTCCTACACTGCAGTAATGCAGTGCATTGACTTCATTCAAATGTGGGCATCGGTTCCACATGAATAAAGAAACACCATTTGTTGCAGGAAGTAAGTAAACTGAAAGCCAAAATGCCGTAGATGGAATATGTAATTCATGGGAAAATGATGCGCACATTTGAATCATGTGTTCTGTTTCATTATTAGAAGATGCTATTTTGGAAAATGGGCCTTGTTTGTGGCTCCAGTGGGGCTTTAATCAGGCCTAATACTGAAGCAGAGCCAGACACAGTCAGACAATAAACTCTTCTGAAGTCTGACTCATTTACTGGCACCAAGTCCTGAAACGGGACAAATCCTGCCCCCCACAAGGACACAGTTGTGTCCCAACCTGATAAAAGTATACCAGCATCAATCAACCAACTAGAGACAAAGAAAAATCCACACCACTATTGTTCACTGCTATACATGGACTGTAATAATAAGCTGGACTGTAATGAAGGAAATGTAAAACTTAAGAAGTAACACCATAGCATCCACCTAGAAACACCATAGCATCCACCTGGAAACTCCATAGCTTCCACCTAGAAACACCGTAGCCACCACCTGGAAACTCCATAGCTTCCACCTAGAAACACCGTAGCCACCACCTGCAGCCACCATTGTAACTACTCCTGAACCTCAAAGCAATCACCCGGGGTACCATAGCTTCCACCTAGCAACACAATAGCCACCACCTACAGCCACCATAGTAACTACTTAAAAACCCTATAGTAACCACCTGGGATATCATAGCAACCACCTACGACCGCCATAGTGACTACTTAGGAACTCTATAGGAATCACCTGTGATTACATAGCAACTACTTAGAAACACCATAACATCCAACTGGCAACACAATAGCCACCACCTACATCCACCATAGCAACCACCTGGGAACCATCTAGCATCATCATACCCATGGCAACCAACTGGTATACTATTGCCACTGCCTAACAATCACTAAGCAACTATATAGAAATGACCAAGCAACACTACTGATATCATCTAGCAGCACCACAGCAACCACCCAATTGCAACCATCTGCCATTACCATAGTAACTACTTAGCAACATAATAACAAGCACCTACGATCACCAAAATAACTACCTAGCAGCCCTATAGCAACCACCAGGTGTACAATAGCAGCTGCCTAGCAACCACGCTGCAACTTCGTAGCAGCCACCTAGCAACCACCTGGTATACCAAAGCAACTGCCCAGCAACCACACTAATCAACTCCAAGCAATCAATCACCACTCTACTAATCAATCACCAAGCAACACTGTAGGTGACATCTAGCAACACCATAGCGACCACTGGGGATATTATAGCAAACACCTTGCCACACAATAGCAACCACCTGCCATCACCATAGTAGCTACCTAGCATCCCCACGGTATACCATAGCAGCTGTCTAGCAACCACTAAGCAACTCACAGCACAGCGCTATAGGTCCTACCTATCAACCCCATAGCAACCACATGGTATCCCACAGTAACCACCTTTTTAAACCTAGCTACTGTCTGCAAGTGTTAACCGATAAAGATGCACAACCATGAACCATGTCTCATGAAAAGCACTTTTTTAGTTATTATTATTATTATTATTATTATTTGAATTATTATTCTTACAGATGTAATTTAATATTTAATTTTAAATAATGTTTAGGATTTATGGGATTCAGACGTACATAGGCTGCCCATGAATCAAACATATGACATCAAAGCGATTACTACCAAAGCAAGTAAACTGAAAGAGAGCAGTGGTGTTTTGTATATATCTTATTTATTTGCATATTGTATTCATATTGTATTCATGCACATTTATCTGGCAAATAAAACATATTTCCTCTATGATTTAGGAAGTGGTGTCTGAATCCACACTAGACCAGGGTTGTTGATGTACCACAGTCTACTCATTTGCGACCGCTTACCACCTTTAAATCACGCACCCTTTTTTTTTATCAGTGTCGGCAAACCTCACCGTAAACGTTCCTCACATTCAGGCAGATATTTCAGCCTCTACAGGCTCCGGTCCAGCGTGTCGGGCTGAAACCGAGGTAGCACTCTCGTCCTGTACCACAAGCCGACATGTGTTTTGCGAGCGTGGTCATTATATCACTGTGAAAGTTTAACCGTGAGGCTGCTGCTCACGGTCATAACTCACGGCCGCGAGCTGTCATGTAGGAGGATGCTCATTAAATAAATGTGAAAGTTGCAGCATGAGAGCGATGCTCTGCAGACACAAGCAACAAAACCGTGTTAATTATATTCCGCGTGACAGCAGCGTGGGCCGAGCCACGGAATTAAATCAATGGGTTTTGGTCTTGGGCACGGAAGCCGAGCAGAGCAAGAGCTCTAATTTGAAGCAATACACACCTACACCTGACCGGGGCCTGACAACAAGTGGTCCGCCCAGGTGACTGATATACGTAAAGGCCATTTTTATGAACACAGTCAATCAGGCCTAACCACACTGAAACTTATTTCATGATTTCATGGCTACTTATAGTCTGTACCAAAGTATACAGGAATACAGACTACAGGAGAGGCCCTTGAGCGCCTCCTTTTGTCCATGTTTATAGATAACAGCGAGTCATACAGTTTCAGAATCCACATAAGGCAGTCTTTCAAAGACTGCACAACACCTTGCCTGAACAATTTGCTGTAGTTTGAGGCGTCTGCCACAAGGTAGCCGATTTCCCTCATAAGCGGGCCAGTATAGGTTATCCCAGCTGGGAACCAAAAGTTTTGTCCATGGGTTCCACGTTGACCCCACATATGGATGCCCAACAGGGTCAGTGAATGGATCAGGAGTTTTTAAACATGGGACCAATCTGGGTTGCACACTGGGAGCCCCACATGGGAGCATGTTGGCTGGGAAAAGGGTCCACCGTCAGACCACTGCTGACCAGATGTTTGGATGGTGGGGGAGAGTGGGACTAGAGGACTAGAGGATTGCTAAGTTCTGCATCAACAAATGGCCTACAGTTCACGATAGGGCTAGAGGAGGGTGTGAGAGGTTTGGCACTGACCTCTTGAGAGATTTGATTGGCCACCACATGTACCAACCCTACTGGAGCTGGTGGTAAGAACCATAGAATTTAGGTGTTTCTAATAAAGTGGCCAGTACATGCGAGCTGTATACCCATACCAATATTGGCTGTACTCTATCCTTGGATTTCCCACTCTAATCTTCCACCACAGTACCACTGCTGGCCAGATGTTTGGGTGATGACCCATTCTCAGCAGAAAGGTCTGAGACTCTTTAAGAAAGGTCTAACCATGGTCCAAGGTTTGACACACTACCACCAACAAATTTAGGAAGGGAGCCAGGTAAACACTAAAAAAGTGCAGGACAGGGGGTCCTCCAGGACCAGGGTTGGAGGAACCAACGGCTCTAAAGAGAAGGGCTTGGGATGGCGCTGACTCCTAGAAATTTGGTTGGCCACCACAGGTACCCTTTGCTACTTACTGAATCCAGTAGTAGCTGGTCATTATACACACTGGCCGGTATACGCAAGTCGGCCCTGCTCTTTCTTTCCCACTCATCTTCATGCTATTACACTATTACACTCCAGTTGCAGACCTCATTCCCTTTCTCCATGAGTGTCCTAATGAACTCAGTCAACCACTCGCTGCCTGTAGTACTTTGCCTTTACCTTCAGGGGGAAATTGACAGGCAGATGGAGGTCGGGCTGGAGAGAGAGAGGGAGAGCTGAGCTTATTCACGAGTCATTGTTTTTCTTTCTGAAATGATTTCCAACACGAACGCCGTCCCGACGAGGGGCAAGCAAAGGTAAATCGAAAAAGGTGTCACATGTGCCTTACTACGCTGCGTACCTTATCACCGGCTTACGAAATTGCATTTTCACTATATTTACTGTGGCCGGAGGCCAGTTGATCATGCAGTTCTGTGCAAATGTGCCGTGTCAGAACTCCTAAGTGGTACCTTTATTGTATTCCTGAGCGGCCGCCGGGTCTATCGGTTAGGCCTGTCACCTCCATTGACTTTGTGCTGAACGTCTATGATGAAGACAAAACAGGATACATGCAAAGAAATGGTTTAAGCTCTACCTGGCAGATGGGGTAGCAGAGGTTGTCTTCTAGCGTAGGCCGTGCAACCAAATGCGTAAGTGATTATTTGAGCAAAAAAATAAACTGGGGGCATATTCCCCCAGGAGAAATTTACCCATATAGGTCAATAAATGTCAATCGCTACCTTTCTCCTTGTTGTTTTACCCCATAAAATTCTGTATGTAAGCATACACATCAGTTCTGCGCTCCCATACCTACATTACTGTCCTGTTTAAAGCTATGGTAAGTAAATTGTGGGGATTTGGGGATTTAGAGACCTCTCTGGTGAGAATGTGTAATTGCACCAAGCATGCAGAGGACTACTGTTTTAAAACATGCAATGTGGTTCGGTCTCTTCAGAACAGATAAATTAGAGCTTTGAAAGTTGATGTTGACTAGGGTTAGGAAAAAACTTGGCGAAGGTAATGTCTTTAGAGGTCATCATTCTTACCATAATAGCATAACAGCATAATAATTAAACCATTTAAATACTGCCACTGTCTACAGAAAACATACATGTATATCCACAGTAGTAACTTTAGTAGTGCAAAGCGTTTTACCTCTTAAAGCAGGTTAATGTAAATAAATTGTATTCTGTTTGAGTACAGTGCTTTGTTCATTTATGATGAAATCCTAAATGCAGAGCGCAATTACGTCCGACAAACGTAGAAAACTAAAAATGGGAGAAATGGAGTCTGAAGGCTTTCTTTGAAAAGCAGCGATACAGAAGTAAACAGTCACGTTCATTTAGCACCAGCTAAAACACTACAGCTATAGAAGTACAGCAGCTATATAAACAAATCTCTGTCAGGTATCTGTTTAGGCGGTCGTATAGGTTGTGTTTATCAATCATCAGCGAGGATAGCACTTGACATTGTCTGAGAATAATCACTAGCTCTGTTTTTTCAAACAACAGAGGCAACAAACTAACAAACAAACTAAACAAGCAAGCTAACCGACTAAGTACCAATAAAGCTAGTACAGCTGTAGTGTACTACACTGTGACACAGATACATTACCATAGAAATACCACAGCAAGGATAGCCTGGCTACCTGTTTTTAGTAGCTAGTTATAAAAAGCGCTATTAGCAGCGCCATTAGCAGCGCCGTGATTTCTCAGGTAGCCAGCAAACGGTGCTGGATGCTATTTCAGAGGCTGTACATGTGAGTGTGAGTACGTAAAGACACATGATGTGGCCAGGAAAAACTCCTGCGAAAACCTACCAGACCACTCTGTTTTTAGGATGTATTTATTAGACTTGGCAGGGATGGTCGCTCAGCACACTGATACCACTTATTTGAATATTTTGCCTCCTCTTTACTCAGGAATCCTACTGCTTTCAGATTCAACAAAAATAAATCTTAAGGACTGATGCTTTAATATCAGTTTTATAGGCCCTACAACAGAACCAAAAGGGACTCCAAAAGACATGCTAAACTGAACAGTTACCCAATAATTTGCTATAGTTTCTGCATTTAGATTAAAAACTGAATAATAGACCTGGGTTCAAGAGATTAATCCCACCCAGCTTCATTAGTCTTCTCTGAAGGCCTAGAACAACACGCAACTAGCTGAAAGAGAACACAGGCCTTTGGAGACTGTAGAGGAGGTCAGTGGTAGGGCCGTCGGAGGAGCCACCTGTTGGCCGTATTGTGGTGGAGATCAGTGAGCTCAGTCTTGAGTGAGTCATTTATTTCCACCTCCATTTATTTAGAGGCTTCAGGTCAGCTGTTTGCAGCACAGGAAGACCCATAATCCTCTTGGGCCTGTCATCACCTCTTAGCCCCGTCTCTTCCTCACCACTCTCCTGTGAGCTATCCTACTTCTCCAGCCGCTGGATGAAAACACATACACACACACACACACACACACACACACACACACACACACACACACACACACACACAGATGGAAAGATGTCTTGCACTAGTTGTCAAATGGAGCACCATGTCTACTTTGACCTTCATAAGGGAAGTGTGGTGGTGGAGGTGGAGGGAGAAGGGGGGGGGGGTTATCTTGGGGGATATAAATCTAATATACTCCGTCCATTATTGATGACACAGTGCAGTCCCCTATGCATATGTATCCACGCTGATGTTCTGGACGCTTAGAGGGGAAGGTAACAGCAAAACGGAGACTAGATGTCTAGGCCTCCGTCCAAAACATCTCAATGTGTTGAGCAGCAAATTTGAATTCCGCCGGGAGTGGAAAAATGATAGTGCTGACTGTGAGCATCTCTTAGAAATGGAAGCTTTCTCTGTGGTTCTTGGCTTGGATGCAAAAAAAAACTTTAATTGACATAGAACCGGTGCTATGTGGAGGTCCTTCAAACTTCAAAAGGTTCTTCAGACTGGCACACCTCGTTTACACACATGGGTTTTGGAAAATCAGCTGTTAAAGGTTCCTTTATGATCCTTAACCTTTTTTCTCCCAATTTGGTGCTGTCACTTAACCCACCCGTACATAGCGTCCACTAGCACCAGCAATGCTCCCGACACTAGGAGGGTCAGGACTTATCACTTGTCTCCTCCAATATCACCTCTTTTCCAACTGCCGCCGAGTTGGCTGCCTGGCAATGCCGCAACGCGCAGACGAAAGTGCCGGGTCCCCAGCTCCACCACACCACCTAACAGACACCTGTGCCAGCCATCGTCATCTACTCACCTGGACAAAGCACGGACAATTGTGCTCTCTCAGACTCCGGTTGCTGATGGCAAAGCGGCATGGCTTAGGATTCAAACTAGTGCTCCTTGATCCATAGAGGTAGCGCATTAGACAGCTGGGCCAACACTAGTGGAGAACCCTTTTGCTGTTGTGACCTGCTGGAAACGTGATGCACGGCCAGGGACTAGCTTCTGGCAGAGTTCCTGAGGAAACTTAGCCAATTCTTCATGGGCAGTGGCCTCCAGTTCACTAGTCTTATTGGGTTCATACTTGTTTGCAAGCATGGTCCATTAAAGAAGCTTCCACTAAAATGTTCTTCAGGGAACCCTTAAATGATTTCCCTGCAGTCTCTGCAGTTTTGTTCTGTACTGTTTTTTTTTTTTTTTGAAAAACTGATCTAGAACCTGCCCTATGTGGAGGTTCTTCAAACCTTAGAAAACATTTTCACACTGCACACCCTGTTTATACATGGTTCTTAAAAGGAGCATCCATTAAAATGTTCTTCAAGGAACCCAAGTGTTCTCAAATGGAAAATGGCACCTAATTGGTGGAAATCAAATCTCTAAAAAATCTCTAAAAAAATAAAGGTTCTTCTATGTTTTTTTTATATATATATATATATATATATATATATATATATATATATATATATATATATATATATATATATATATATGCATGCAATATTAATTGTATGAGAAATCAATAAAAGGTTAATAACGAAAAAAAAAAAATGTTCTTCGAGGAAACCTAAAATATTTTTCTCTAGAGTTCTCTACTGTTCTCTACTTTCTTGCCAACTGACAAAATGGCACTTATTATTTTTGGAAATCAACAGTTAAAACTTAACTAGTTATTAAGTGGTTCTACGGTTCTGTTTTTCTGTGTGCAATTTCTTTCAAATCTCAAAAGCACCACCACAACTAAGGTTCCCTCTATGGTTCTTGTCTTGGAAATACAGTTAGATTATTTTTTAAGTTGACATAGAACTGGCACCATGTTGAGGTTCTTCACAATTTCAACTTATTTCACTTATTATTTTTGGAAATCAATAGTTTTAAAATAATAAAGATTCCTCTAGGGTTCTTAACTTAACTTAAGTGGTTCTATGGTTCTGTTTTTCTGTGTGCAATTTTCTTTTAAACCTCACAAGCATCGCCCATGACAACATTTTTCTCTATGGTTCTTAAATGTATTACTTTATTATAACTTTTTTCCTTTTATGCGATAAATATGCAAAGAATATTAATTATATGAAATAACAATAAAGGAATATTATTAGGGAACCCTAAATGTTTTCTTTCCAACAGTATCTGCAGTATTATTTTGCTTTGTACTTTTCTCTCCTTTCCTTACCAACTGAAAAATGACACCTTCTTGATTTTGGAAATCAGAAGTTAAAACTTAACTAGTCATTAAGTGGTTCTACGGTTCTGTTTTTCTGTGTGCAATTTCTTTCAAATCTCAAAAGCACCACCACAACTAAGGTTCCCTCTATGGTTCTTGCCTTGGATTTATAGTTAGTTTTTTTTTTATGTTAAGACATAAAGCCGGCACTATGTGGAGGTTCTTCACAATTTCAAAAGGTTCTTTACACTCACACATACAATCTAGATTACAGTCATGGTTCTTAACATGTAACCATCGACTGAAAAAGTTCCTCAGGGTTCTACAGGGAACCAAAAGTGATAGCACTCCAAAGATGTGAATACAGTATCTCTGTCGTTTTTTCTACACTTTTAAAAATAAAGGTCCCTGTATGGTTCTTGGTTTAGACATACAGGTTCTAGGGGGAAAAACCATTAGAACCTGCACTAGGCAGGTTCTCTAAAAGCATGGTTTCTTCACAGGCATTGTTCTCTAAAGAATTCTCCATGGACAGACTCTTCCAGGAATCCTAAGTTGTCCTCCTCAGAGAACCCCCGTTGCATCACCGTTATGGGCTTTCTTTGGAGAACGATTTTTGTAAAAGATGAGTCGAGAACCTCTTTAAAGTTAGCTGAAGCTCCTTCTTCAAACCACTGACTTATTAGGAAGCCATGTTCTTCATGGTTCTTCTTCTACAGCATCGCTCCACAGAACCCCCTTTTTTTTGGCATATCTGTATTTGTTCTCCACCATGTGCAAACTTCTTCTCCGACTGAAAAATGGCACCTATTCGTTTTGGCAATGTATCAGGGATCATAAAAACAAGCAGCATAATAAAACACTCTCTCATGCATATTCTCTCACTTATGGCCGTAAGACTGGCTATTTCTCCGCCAGCGTTTATAAAAAAGGAGGATGGAGGATGTTATATTTCGGCGGCTATATTTGGGGCTAGACGTTTTTGATGGATGAGCCTCTGTCCGTCTGAGGGTCTCGGAAGGCACGCTTGGGTTCAACACTGAATCAGTCCCGTCGCGCTGACCCACTTTCGTCTTCTCTCCCCTCCAATAATACATTGTTATTATTATTATTATTACTGGAATCGGTATTATCCGAATAAATCATTCGCCGGGGACCCCATGGCTATCACAGTGTGCGGAGCGTGTGGGGTGATTTAGTGCACCTTGCCTTGGAACAAAAAAAAAAACACACACATACACACACACACACAAAAAAAAAAAAACACACAATGACCCACTTAGAGATTCAACACATGGCTCTCTTTAACTCCACCTAAATGTGGAGAGCAATTAGCAAGGATGCTAAAGTGGCAATGATGTTTAAAGGAATACTCCAGCATTTTTCAGAGGCAGTTTGTGGTTTTTCAGATGTGGTTTTCTGAGACTATTAACCACCCTGTTATCGTAGCTCAGAATAAAAACAGGCTTCCTTTTAAGCTCTGCCTTTGTTGGCCAGCTTGCGGCACTGCAGCAGCTCACAGGAGCAGCATAGCATAGGTTAGCATATCTTAGTATACTATAGCATAGCTTTGTTTTTTTCCCCCGCACTTTAACCCCCCCCAAGTCGTACCGGATGGACTTGCCGTCCTCTAATTGTGTCCTCTTAGTGCAATGTGCTGTTAGCAAGCTGAAGAGATTGTAAGCAGGTTAGCTTTTTAGTCTTGACCTCTACTCGCTTCCCCAGTTTTCTCAAGTCTTACCAGTAAAGAAACTCCCCAATTTTAGCCAATTACCCATCCCACTCATCAGTACTCTCCCCCTATCACATATAATGCTCCCGACACTGGAAGGGTGAGGACAGACACATGTGCAACCAGACACCGTCTATTTTTGAACTGCCACGAATGCAACATCACCTGCCAACCAATGCGCTTTAAGGAAGGTGCCGGGTACCCAGCTCTGATGCATCGGCTAGCAGATGCCCAAGCCGGCCAGCATCACACTGAAGCTACCCACCTACTCGGCCCGAGAGAGGGAGGCCAACTGTGCTCTCTCTGGCTCCAGCTGCTGATGGCAAGCAGTATGACCTGGGATTTGAACCAGTGACGCTCTGGTCACAGTGACAGCACCTCAGTCCACTGGACCGCTCAGAGACCCTGCTTTTCCTTCTGATGTTTGTTTAGGTCTGGTTTGGTGGTTAGCAGTTTTTAAGACAATGGAGAGAAGAGATGGTAGAAAGCTCTGTTAGCATTAGCTTTTAAACTGATGCAGATCCCTGTTTGCTTCCCTGGCTTTCGCTTTGAGCTCCGTCGCAAGGCCTGGTTCCCATAGCAACCCATATTTTCCCCATATATTCTCAGAACTAGCAGAGTCTGAAGCTGATGAGCTGCTCTCTAGTTTCAACAACACTGTATAGTCCTGAGTTCGCCTCAAGTCACAGCTCTCAAGCGGATTTCGCTAAAGAGGTGGGTGTATGCAAATGTTGGGGTTGTAAACATTACAAGTCAAGACTGTTACATAACAGTTTAGGGGTTTTGGAGAGCTCTCGTCATTCAACTTTGCCAACGCTAATCCCCTTAAAGACATACATACATACAACACATGCCAGTGGGCGGCTGACTCCAGCAACTGCCCACTGGCTTCTATTATAACAGTGGACTTCTCTGTTCTTTTGCTAACTACAGGAAAACACATTAAACTTGTGTTTGGCTGCAGCAATGAACCGGTACGAATGTGGCAGATAGATAGATAGATAGATAGATTAGTTTGAAAAACACCACGATATTCCGTTAATACAGTGGGCAGATGCAGCCGCGCCCAAGAGATTGATCTAGATATGATTTAGGTCTCCCAAAACGTCCTCGTAAGCTGGGAAATGGTGGGAGTTTAGCTGACGCACGCATGCTTTACGATCCTGAGATGTTTATGACCTGTCGTAAATCTAAAGATATTTTTGCAAATGCTTTCCGCCCCCCCAGAAAAAAGGAGAAGAAAGAAAGCTAATTAAAGTCATATTTCAGAAATATTGTATGGATTTGGGGAGGGTACTAATAGAGCTTCTTTAAAAAAGGGGTGCCTTTCCCAGGGCCTCCTTATACTAATACAGCCGAAACAGCGAGGCAGGAACACTCGCAGGTGTTTCCAGGGGCAACATCATTCTTCCGGACCTTCATTAGGCAGAGAGCTGTCTCCCATTAATTCTGTGACAGTTAACATTAACGTTAGAAAACATTAATTAATGCCACAAATTACCCAAAGCCCAGGGGAACGGCATAACCTTAGCGCAGTTTCATCATCCATCCTCCCGCTGCAATTATCAAACTGTCCAAAGAGAGCTGGACGCACAATAGCTCGCTGTTAGCTTAAACTAGCTCTTGTGTTTCCCACCTATTCGTTCCGCCCATTGCGGCTCTGTTTGGGCTTTTTAGCTTCATGTGTGCTATAATATGTCTTTGTCTGTCTTTGGGTGTGAAGTGTCTTTTGTTTCGTCTGTGAATCACTTAAAGCTAAGCTGACGTAGGCTAACATTGCACTACATTAATCCACTGCTTAATTAATGTTCATTTTCTATAATTTATTATAGGTAAATCATCCTGTTATTATATCTCCAATTTGTCTTTAATCTTGACGAAAAACAGTTGCCAACATTATTCTTTACAGACACCAGTTCTAGTAGCTAATACTATTGATTTTATGCATTTAGGTTAAAATGAATTATTCATCTGTCCATTTTTCTAGATTTTTGGTCTTTTCTGTGTAATTTGAATGGTTTAGCAGTGGAAATGTCAGGCCTACGCGATTGCAGGGAGGCTGCAATCTGCTGGCTAATGCTTGTATATTTACATGACTAATTAGCCTGCATAGTCCCTGATATATAGAAATAAATTTATCCTTGCCTCTATATATATTTATTTTGATGTTTCTTATCATGGTTATATTACTTATATATCTGTGTTTTTGTTGGTTTTTTGGTTGTTTATAGCTAATGACATTATGCAGTAGAAAAAAACTGCACCCAACATCTATTGGTCATTTAATGTTCATTTTCCATAAACGACTTGTGGCTTGGATGTTTCCCTGGCCTGTCATAAGTGACTCTATTTAGTGACCTGGGAGTGACCTAGGAGTGATTTCAGATAGCGACCTGAACATTTCCACATCCTGTCATGAAGTGACTCTGCATAGTGGCTCGCAGGTTCTTCCTCTTGTTACAGGAGTGACTCTAGATAGTGGCTTGGATGTTTCCCTGGCCTGTCATAAGTGACTCTATTTAGTGACCTGGGAGTGACCTAGGAGTGATTTCAGATAGCAACCTGAACATTTCCATGTCCTGTCATGAAGTGACTCTGCATAGTGGCTCGCAGGTTCTTCCTCTTGTTACAGGAGTGACTCTAGATAGTGGCTTGGATGTTTCCCCGGCCTGTCCCTGGAGTGTCTCTTTATAGTGACTTGGATGTTTCAATGATTTCAAACTCGGATATTTCATAGCCCATTGCAGGAGTGACTCCCCATAGCAGCTTGGATGTTTCCCTGGCCCATCACAGGAGTGACTCTACATAGTGACTTAGATGTTTCCCCGGCCTGTCACAGGAGTGACTCTACATAGTGACTTAGATGTTTCCCCGGCCTGTCACAGGAGTGACTCTACATAGTGACTTAGATTTTTCCCCGGCCTGTCACAGGAGTGACTCTACATAGTGACTTAGATGTTTCCCCCGGCCTGTCACAGGAGTGACTCTACATAGTGACTTAGATGTTTCCCCTGGCCTGTCACAGGAGTGACTCTACATAGTGACTTAGATGTTTCCCCCGGCCTGTCACAGGAGTGACTCTACATAGTGACTTAGATGTTTCCCCGGCCTGTCACAGGAGTGACTCTACATAGTGACTTAGATGTTTCCCCGGCCTGTCACAGGAGTGACTCTACATAGTGACTTAGATGTTTCCCCCGGCCTGCCACAGGAGTGACTCTACATAGTGACTTAGATGTTTCCCCGGCCTGTCACAGGAGTGACTCTACATAGTGACTTAGATGTTTCCCCGGCCTGTCACAGGAGTGACTCTACATAGTGACTTGGAAGTTTAACGCTTTCAATCTTGACTATTTCACAGCCCGTTGCAGGAGTGACTCCTCATAAGAGCTTGGATATTTTCATGGCCCATCATGCTAGTGACTTTACATAGAGCTTGATGACTTTACATAGTGACTGGGGTATTTCCACAGCACGTCGCAGGAGTGACTCTTCATAGCAGCTTGGATGTTTCCCCGGCCTGTCACAGGAGTGACTCTACATAGTGACTGTGGTATTTCCACAGCACGTCGCAGGAGTGACTCCTCATAGCAGCTTGGAAGTTTCCATGGCCCGTTGCAGGAGTGAGTCTAGATAGTGATTTGGATGTTTCCATGAACTGTCGTGGGAGTGACTCTGCATTGCAGCTTGGATGTTTCCATAATCCACTTTCCATAAGACTCTGTATCATGGCTTCCACAACCCGTCACCGGAGTGACTGTACATGTTGGCTAGGATGTTTCATGGGCTGGCGATGTCTCTACATCGCGGCTTGGAGCCCCTCCTGACTGTACTTAGCAACTCTGAGGCTCACTCATCAGGACAAGTTAAATGACTTTACTGGAGTTTTCCCCCCTGCCGGCTGTGTATGTGTGTATATCTGTGTGCCGGTGTGTGTGTGTGTGTGTGTGTGCTGTGGTTATTTGTTCATTATTCGGTTTGTTGCCGTTGTGGGCCGTCCTTGGGTTGGAGAAAGGCGATATATAAATTGAAATGATTATTATTATTATGAATTAGTCATTCCTGGCAAAGACTCTGAGGAACACAAGGTGATGTTAATAATGAATCATCTCTACGGAAAGATAAGGGTCAGCGCTAATGATGGACCGCCGCTATAGCCCTCACTCAGCAATCTCTCCATCAGCAATAAAACAATTACCTTTTCTGATATTGCTGCCACCACGTGCATAGCCACTGAGTGATAAGGCCTGATATACACCGCAATAAAGCTTTAGCGGTAGACCTTTGATTGTCTCTAAGATGAGAGAATCGCTTGGGAATACGGCTTGTAATGACTTCATTTCGTACCCAACGCCCCATCTGACATACGCAGGATCATACCGGGCAAATAATTGCTCACCGGCTCTACCTGAGGAGACATGATTTCCCTTCGCCCATTACCAGCACAGATACATTAAACACATCCATCTTAGCGCTGCGCACGACTGCTTCAGCACTTTCAACCCCTCTCAAAGCTGCTGATCTAGTAGATGCTGCACATGTACAGTACTGCAAGCAGAGGCCGCGGCTTGGCTTACACAAATATCTCTTAAAGTTGTAGGACTCGTGTAGGGCCGCTATCGTGCTGGCCGGCTTTACAACACTTTATCACTGTCTTGCGAAATTGCATTTTCTCTATATTGTCCACGAGGCGCCCGCTGGGGATTCAGTTACGCTGCTGTTCAAAAGTTTGGAGACCCTTACCATAGTAGTAGTAATTGTTCATTGATCCAGTAATGATTCAAAGCCTAGATTTGAATATTTGAACGTGTTTCGCTCAGCTTTTCATGTTGGACGCATGTTGAAGGATGAGGACGCACGTCCTGAAGAAAGCACTGGTCAGTTGTGCAGCTTAAGTGGCTCCGAGAGGCTTCCAGGCAGTTGCTAGGCTGTTGCTATGTGGCCGCTAAAGAAGAAAACTCTAGGGTTTTGTTAGATGGTTGCCATGGGTGTTACTAAGTGGTTGTTATGTAGTCGGTACGTGGTTAGTATGGATTTGCTTGTTGGGTGCTATGGCATTGCTTGTTGGTGGCTATGGCTTCCCAAGAGGTTGTTGTGGTGTTGCTGAGTGGTTGCTGTAGTATCCCAGGTGGTTGCTATGGCCCTGCTAGGTGGTACCTATGATGTCCCAGGTTGTTGCTATGTAGTTGGTAGGTGGTTATCATGGCACTGCTAGTTGGTTGTTATGGTTGTTGTGGTGTTACTCAGTGGTTGGTGTATGCATTGTGTTATTAGGTGGTTGCTAGCTGGTTGTTGTGGTGTTTCTATGGTGTTTGCTATGGTGTTACAGGTAATTGTAATGGCCTTGCTAGATGGTACCTAGATGGTGTCCCAGGTGGTTGTCGTGATATGGCGCAATATTTGCTATCATGTTGCTAGTTTGTTGGTATGGTTTCCCTAGGTGGTTGTTTAGGTGTTCATAGGTGGTTGCTGTAGTATCCCAGGTGCTGTAAGGTAGATGTTAGCTGGATGTTATATTGTTTGCTATGGTTTCCCAGCTCGTTACTGTGGTCCTGCTGGATGGTACCTATGGTATCCCAGGTGGTTGCTATGGTGTTGCTTTGTGGTTCCTATGGTGTTCCTAGGTGTTTGCTATAGCCTTGCTATATAGTTGGTAGGTGGTTACTCGGGCACTGCTAGTTGGTTGACATGATTTCCCCAGCAGTTGTGGTGTTAATAGGTGGTTGCTGTAGTATCCCAGGTGTTTGTATTGGTGTTGTATTGGTAAATGCTAGCTGGTTGTTATAGTGTTTCTAAGTGTTGCCTGTGGTGCCTATGGTTTCCCAGGCGGTTGCTTTGGTGTTGCTTTGTGTTCCCATGGTGTTCCTAGGTGGTTGCTATAGCATCTCATTCCTCCTCATTCCTATATGAAAATAATGGAGCTGGAACGGATAGCAGTATAGTGAACCAGAATTACCCATTTAGTAGTCATTTTTAACCCTGATTTTATCACATTTCAAATAGAAGGAATTAATTCCTCTTCTTACAGAGACGGACAGACAGTGAGCTTTCTCCTAAGTGACTCATTTATTTCTGCCTCCATTCACATTCGAGCAAGATCCACAATCCTCCCGATCCTGACGTCACCTCTTACCCGTCAATTTTCCTCACTGTTGGCTAACCGTTGCCTGTCGCTCAACATGTTGCTCATTTGAATGCCCAAAAATCCAGACTACTCCAGGCTCTTTGTTCTCTGTCTTGTCATAGCGGTCAGTCAGAGACTTGAGGAGCCTGAAACACAGCTTTGGCTGTGTGTGCTGGACCAGCATGGAAGCACCTGAGTGTTGAAGAGTGTGTGATTAGCAGGTCCAGGTGCAGAGCTGCTTAATGAGAATGCCCAGATGCGTCACAACACAGGTGAGACTCTTAGCGGTTGACTCCAGGCCTGAGGAAGCTGCAAGAGCAGCTGCGACATGAGCAGAACCAAAAATAAATACCCAGCATGTTGTGTTTAGGGTCTTGTTTCAGCACGGTACTCATGAACAACGAGGTTGTCTATTGGTTTGGCAACAACGTACATAAGTTAAGATATCATCGCTGTCAGGACAAAACCAAAATGGCAACTTTACAATGGAGGTCAGAATCATTTTACAACATTTCTATTGATCCATATTCTTTGATCTTCTTACACTGGAAACTTCCCGGCCTAACCATGCTCAATTCCAGAGAAACCCAACATTGGAAACTCCCTCTGGGGCCGATACAGGGGAAGGGTTAAGTGCTTTGCCAGAAGGGCACAACCACAGGCCTATCCTGGGACTCGAACCTATGACCTTGCAGTTGCTAGCTCACCTCTCTTGCCACCAAGGCTTTGTTCAGACAGGCAGTGCAAATCTGATTTTTCAGCATTTTTTCAGCAAGAGCCTCTCTGACTGTTGCCAGTTGGAATCAAGCCACATTTGTAAGTGGTTTCAAATCTGATTCAGATTTTTGGACGTGGGACTCGTCCAGACGTTTGACTGGACAGACGGTTTATCTTCTTCATTCTTGACGTCAGAATATCTGTAAAGTTTTGCAATTTTAAATTTGTACACTTGATTTGCTCATCAGTGGTTGCCTTAGTATGGCTAAGTGGTTGCTATGGTGTTACTTAGTGGTTGCTCGGGTGTTCCCAGGTGGTTGTTTGGTGTTTCTATGTAGTTGGTAGGTGGTCACAGTGGTGTTCCTAGTTGGTTGCTATGGTTTCCCTTGGTGGTTGTTTGGGTGTTGCTGATATGTGCTACCTTTGGTATTCCATGTGTTTGAATTGCTATTGTAAGGTAGATGCTAGCTGGATGTTATAGTGTTCTTAAGTGTTTGCTATGGTATCCCAGGTGTTTGCTATGGCCCTGCTGGGGGTACCCATGACAACCAGGTGGTTGCTATGGTGTTGCTCAGTGGGTTAGGGTGTTCCTAGTCAACCACTAGGCACATTTGTGAGTGGTCTAAAACCTGATTCAAATTTCTTTGACTAGTCAGATTTTATTTTTATTTCATTTATTGTCATGCAAAAACCTTGTATCTCCAGAACAGCAACGTTACAGGAGAAGAAAAAAAATTAAATGGATTGATCCATTCATCATGAAATAGCATCTTCCTTGCATGACCATTAGGGTTGTTTGATATGATTGATATATTTTATGATACATTTTCTCTCTATTACTTCTGTAATTGGCTCAGAATAATGGATTTCTCTTTCGGTGTTCCTCAAGGGTCAATTCTTTCCCATACTCTCACAAATGCACCAAATTCTGGTCTTACTAAGGCAAATATCCCACAGTATGCTCATGACAATATAATTTGGATACGTCTGCCCCCCCCACCCCACCACCCTTGATTGTGCTATTCAAATGATCCAGCTACCCTAATGAAGCCCAGATTTAAGTGATTCAAAATAATAAAGAGTGGTTCTTTTCCACTTTGTCCAAATCCCAGCCTTTTATGATAAGATCATTCAATCCATTAATTATTCAATTTTAATTTTCACTGGAAGTTGAATTTGGACCCATACTGATGAACTGTGATGGAAAATGAAACATGTAATTTTCTCATGTTTCTCAGTTTCATCTGCCCTGTGCTCTCTGAACTCAGTAAAAGTTTAATTCATATGATTGATTCTGTAGTTATATATGACTGGTGTTGAGCCAATCAACTGCTCATGAAGAAATAATTAATATTAAGCTGGAGCAGATGTGTAGAAGCTAAACTAAATGATTCAACAGCACAGTCACCCCAGGTTTGATCCTCCATGAGCAGTATCCTCCATCCAGCCCAGACAGATAGAGGCCTATTATTCGCTGTGGGTCCGTAGCCAACCTGGAATTATTGGGTGCAAAATAGGAAAACCCCCTGGATAACAGTAATGTGCAAAAGTGAGAGAGCACTGTTCATGTTTGGAAGATATTTCTAAGATTAAAAAAATAATAATTTTTACACTAGCAGCTGGTACACCACTACCTTAAAGTGCACATATTGCAGACACAGGTGTTCACACTTTGGCTGGCGAGCCATTAAAGAGACTTGTCTCCAAATACAATAGTAGATCGTTTAGTTCCTGAGACCTAAATGCACTAAATGCTGCTGGTGGCAGGTGTGTAATGATTTTAAGCAGAATTCTTCCGTAAGTGAGGAGAAGATGGGTCATTAAAGCTTTCATTCATGTTTCCGGGACATTAATATCACTGCATTAAACACCTAAATATGCAGATCAACATACAGTACAGGATCATTATTCACCCATCTCTGATTCTGACGCTTGTACACATCCTGAATACATTCTCCAAAAAGCAGCACTCATCTCTTTACTCTTTAGCACCTCTATATGTGATGAAGTAGTATGTAAGTAGTATGAAAACGTAAGAAAGTAGTATACATACTTTAAAATGTAGTATGCATAGTTCAAATAATGCATATTAAAAGTTTGCATTCTTAAAAGTTAATGTGCATTTTATACTAAATAAATAAATACATAAAATATAAATTATATACACACACATACATGCGTATTATTAACTTTTTAAGAATGCAAACCATAGTTTTTGTCTTAAGATATTTAAGAAAGTAGTATGCATAGTTATTTTATTATTTGTCTTATAAAACTATAAATTATGCATAATGAATGCATATTTGAAAAAGTCATATGCATTACTTAAAAAAAAAAAATATATATATATATATAATAGATTTTAATATTTTATACATTTGTACTGGTATTCATCTCATAAAACTATAGAATATACATTTAAAATGTCCTATATTTATTTGATATATATTATTTTTAACAGTATTAGTCTTATAAAACTATACGTTGCATAATGAATGCATATATGAGAAAGTTGTATGCATTACTTTAAAATATAATATATATATATATAAAATGGAGCATGCACACTCTAAAATGTAGCTTATGGTTAATATTCTTATTATTATTATTATTATTTTTGTTACAACTTTTTATTGATTTATTTTTATAGGAGGTAGCAGATAGGATAGTATTGATTAGTATAGTATTTTTTTTTTATGGGACAGTGGTGGTTTAGCAGTAAGATCACCAGGCTATTCATGACAGGGTTGTGGGTTCGATACTCAGGCTCAGCAAACTGCCACTGTTAGGCCTTTGAGTAAGGCTCTTAACCCTCTCCTGTCCCCAGGCGCCGCAGTGCTGGCTGCCCACTGCTCCGGGCATGTGTGTTCACTGTTACTGTGTGTCTCTGCTGTTCACGGCATGGATGGGTTAAAGACGGAGGCCAAATGGTGAATATGGTTGTCTTGTCTTGTCTATAAAACTGTAAATTATGCATATTAGGGTTCGTTAGTGAAGACAGTGGAACCAAATGAATGTTTGAAGGTTTTTTCTGTACGAGGAAAAGCCCTTGTAGAAGGTTTCTGTAAGAAAAAGTGGTTCTATAAATGCATCTCCGACCCTGGTGTCCGGCAGCTGTGCGGGATGATTGGCCCGCTTTACTTTGGTGGACAACTGTGGAAAAAAGAGCTCATCAAAAATGGAGTGGGCCGAGGAGTGAGGGAGCTTGTGGGACTGCGTTGGGAAACATGTGGAGAAGATAAACCCAACCACTTCTGAGGGTGAGTGGACTACAGTTCATTCAGATGAGGGCCAGATGAGGACTGTGGTGTGTATTAGTGCTCATGGCTGACTGCCGGTGTGTGTTTTACTCCAGTGGAAATGATGTACGTGTGTTTTTTTGAGGTTTTGTTAAGTGCAACCCATTAGCGTGGAACTCAGCATACAAAAGAACTGAAGATCACTGAGCTTCGTATGGCTTTTTCATACGCGCATCGTGACCACTCGGTTAAAAAGCCCCGCACACACTTAACATAGCCAGCGATTCTAAAGCCCTCACACAACTACTTTTAAATTAAAGAGGCGATTAAAAGAGCAAGAGCGCTACGGAAAGCGATCCTACGCAGGCACATCTACCTTGGAGAGGCCTGAGCCACACGTTCAGTCAGCATTAAATCACTTTTAATGAGGGACTGCGTTCGATTTACAAAACGGGGCAAGGATCGCACACATAGCTGAGTTACAGTGGAGCTCAGATCAAGGCATTAATTAAAAATAAAAAAAGTGCTGGCACTAAATATTCATCCTCTCCGAGAAGAAGGCCGGAATTATTCAAATTTTTTCTTTTTTTTTTTGAGGAACACCGAAGCCGACACTGAGATCTAAACCTAAAAAAAAAGGAGCCGGACTAGGATCGCAGGCCTTCTTTTTGGCCGAGCGCCAGAAGCAAATAAAATAATCATTAGGCCCCTCTTGAGCGAGCTTCTCGTCTGCCTGCGTGGGTCACATCGTTTAATGACCCGCAAATTCAATCGACTGAGCAAACTGACCGCTCGGCCGCTCGAGCACAAAGACGAACAGAAGAGTTATTTCAGCATTAGCCATTAGACACTGATCAGAAACACGCAATTACTCCGAATGTAATTCCCAATGAGAGGAATTAGCGCCTGCTCCGCCGAGCGAGCTCCTACCGTGAAGGCGCCGAGCTGGACGCTCGTAATCCTGGGCGATCACAGCGCAGCGAGATGATGAGCAGTGGGGATGGGAATCTGCAGTTTGCAAATTGGGATGCTGTGCAACGCATCGACGTGAGTCGGAAACAGCATCAGTCCGTTCACCACGAGCGGGTGAAGAACGACAAATTAAATGCAAAGCGCTCTCTAGTGGCAGGAGGTACTTCTACTGCGATTCCCTATGGAGCCAAAAAAAGACAAACACAATGATTCACTTCCAGTTCAAACCCAACACTAACTGGGAGCTACATGTACAGTTATACTCCTACAAAGCTACCTTACATTATAATTCTGTACAGCATATTTGCAATTGGTGAATCAACACTGCGACATTTCTCAATAACTGCTGATTTAACACTGTTGAAATATAAATATATATACACACACACACACACACATATCCTATAACATCCATTGGCACCACCTATTTAACACTGAGTAGGTCCTTCTGCCACCATGACAGATCTTTGGTGTGTTTATATATATATATATATATATATATATACAGTGAGTCCAAGAAGTATTTGATCCCTTGCTGATTTTCTTTGTTTGCCCACTAATAAAGACACTATCCTTCTGCACTTTTAATGGTAGATATATTCTAACATGGAGAGACAGAATATCAAGACAAAAATCCAGAATATAATTTTAAAGAATATATTTTAATTAATTTGTATTTCAATGAGGAAAATAAGTATTTGATCCCTCTTGCCAAACACACTCAATACTTAGTGGCAAAGCCTTTGTTTGCAAGCACAGCGGTGAGACGTTTGTTGTAGTTAACCACAAGTTTAGCACACACACCAGGGGGAATTTTGGCCCACTCTTCTTTGCAGATCCTCTCTAAATCATGAAGGTTGGTGGGCTGTCGCTTGGCAACTCTGACCTTCAGCTCCCTCCATAGATTTTCGATCGGATTGAGGTCTGGCGACTGGCTGGGCCACTCCATGACCTTAATGTGATTTTTCTTGAGCCAATCCTTTGTTGCCTTTGCTGTATGTTTAGGGTCGTTATCATGTTGGAAGACCCAACCACGGCCCATTTTCAGATCCCTGGCAGAGGGGAGGAGGTTGTCCCTCAGGATTGTGCGGTACATGGCTCCATCCATCTTCCCAGTGATGCGGTGAAGTAGCCCTGTACCCTTGGCAGAGAAACACCCCCAAAACATTATGCTTCCACCTCCATGCTTGACGGTGGGCACAGTGTTCTTGGGGTCATAGGCAGCATTTTTCTTCCTCCACACATGGCGGGTGGAGTTGAGGCCAAAAAGTTCAATTTTGGTCTCGTCTGACCACAAAACCTTCTCCCAATAACTTGGTTCATCTTTCAAATGATCATTGGCATACTTGAGGCGCGCCTCCACATGTGCTCTCTTCAGCAGGGGTACCTTTCGGGCACTGCAGGATGTGAATCCATTGTTGCGCAAAGTGTTGCCAATTGTTTCCTTGCAAACTGTGGTCCCAGCTGCCTTCAGGTCATTTGCTAACTCCTGCCGAGTGGTTGCAGGACGATTTCTGACTGTTCTCAGCATCATTGCCACCCCACGAGGCGAAATCTTCTTTGGAGCACCGGGCCGAGGTCTGTTGATTGTCATGTTATACTCTTTAAACTTTCTGATAATTGCACCAATAGTTGTTACTTTCACATCCAACACCTTACTAATCTTTTTGTAGCCCATTCCAGCTTTGTGAAGGTCAACAATTCTGACTCTGAGGTCCTGTGACAGCTCTTTGGTTTTACCCATGTTGGAGACTTGAAATCTGTGTGATCTGTCTGATTCTGTGGACAGGTGTTTTTCACACAAGTGATTAGTGAGAACAGGTGGCTTCAGGTCAGGTAACAAGTTGATTGGGAGTGTCTAACTGGTCTGTAAAAGCCAGAACTGCTAATGAATACTAAGGGATCAAATACTTATTTCACTCCATGAAATACAAATCAATTAATATATATTCCTTAGATTTATTTTCTGGATTTTCTTTTTAATATTCTGTCTCTCCATGTAAGAATACATCTACCATTAAAAGTATAGAATGATCATGTCTTTATTAGTGGGCCAACGAAGAAAATCAGCAAGGGATCAAATACTTCTTGGACTCACTGTATATATATATATATCCCATCATAGTCTGGGTTTTTTTTAAAAGAAGGACATTAGGGACACACAGATATCCACTGTAGCTAGGAGGGGGTTTTAAGGGGGCCATAATAATTATTTGCATAAATTAATGTGCATTAATACTTAAGCATTTAGCCTCAATAGTCTATAGGACCTAATAATCTCCTTTCAGTTAAACGTACAACTCAGGCACTACTTAAAACCCCCAGGTCACCACATCCTACCTTGATGAGGGGCGACCAGATGAGACTGTGTATGTGTATTAATAACCATTACTGACCTGACTGCCAGTGTGTGTTACTCCTGTGGAAACGATGAAAGGATGTGTTTATGTATTATTTATATATAACCAAAATATAACATTGAATGAAATCTGACCGTCTACATTTCAATCATATCTTTGCAAACATTTACATTTATGGCATTTAGCTGACGCTCTTATCCAGAGCGACTTACAAGGTTACTCATATTACAGAGGTGGGCCAATGTAGTGTTAGGAGTCATGCCCAAGGACTCTTATTAGTGTAGTGCAGCACAGTCACCCAGACTGGGAATCGAACCCTCCATTTCCCACATGTTGTAATAGCTCACTGGCAGATAGTGGTGTTATCTGTTGCGCCACACCAACCACACCTTTTTCACACAAATATTACAAACATTGTATCACTGTCCAAATACTTATGGACCTGATAGAGATACATATGTAGACCAGGGCAAACCGCAATGCATAAACATGTGAAATCATAAAATAAGATCCTAATGTTTCACACTGAGGAGTGATAGGAGTCCGTCTGTATCACAGGCCACACTGAAGGCATGAACCAATTCATGTTCATGTTTGTAAGCAGAAGCATATTTTATTATACTGCTTTTAAGCCTCGTTTTTGTTTGAAATTGATCCAAATGGAAAGTTAACTTATTCGGCAGTAAGTTGGGTTGGGTACAGCACTATAAGAGCCTATGCAGCATGTATACATGTTTCCCAAAAAAAAGCAAACAACGCACCCTATAGAGAAATAATACATCACCGCTGAGAGCGTTCTGTCACAGCACAGGGAACACGCTGTGATATCCGGAATCAGCTCCGCAACGTGCGCTGGTTCCAGGCACTGCTTCAGAAGTCTATCCCAGTCTATCCGTCACTTCGTTCTTCCTCGACAATTCCCCCGCACACTTTTATCACTCCCTCTCACTCTTTACCTCTCTCTCACTCCTCTATCTCCGCCGTCTCTCTGACTGTATGACGTGACGTGCCGTTGCAAGGCTGGGCTGAGGTGCAGGGAGGAATCACTGGTTGCTGCCTGGTAATGATCAGACTCTACATGGTGGAGCTGACATGACATGATGAAAACTGCAAGAGGCTGAAGAGCTTGACGCTATCAAAACAACGCTTGAAGAAAAAAAAAAAACGGGTCTCTATAAATTCGCCCGCCTGCCCTGCGGCGTACCGACTCCCCGTGCCTGTCGCCCTGCCTCTTCTCTTCCAAAAGCTGCCGCCGCTGCCGCCGCTCGCTAGGTCAGCTCTGGCTGGGAGTGATGACAGTTATGTATGAATGAATCATAACCTCTTTAGGGCATAATTTCCTCTCCTCCGACTTTTGCTGAGGTTCCACTCTGCTGTCTTAATTGCGAACCCTTGCGCACTCTCGTCAAGTACACCGTGCCCTTGTCTCGGTAATGCAGTCGTGGCTCTATCCCTCGCGCTAGCAGGAACACTTTTGATTGCTATTGTTATTTTTCCCTGCCGGGTTCCATACATACTCTTTCAGCGCACGCCGGCTTCCACCCGTGGTATAATCAGAGCGTCTCAGAAGTGCTTGGTAGACGGAGTCCCGCTGAGCTCACTGCAGGCTTTTCCAATTCTCTCTGACCTGCGTGCCTCAGGGGTGAGCCTTCGGTCCTACCAGGTTATCAGCACACTCTCCCTCGCCCAGCAGGAGAGCAGCGCTGTGGCCAGCCCTGGCTTGTCAGAGTCCATTACATGGTTTAGGCTCCAATTTCTCTCAGTAAACACCTGAGACCACCGGGCCTTTGTACATACATAGACCTCATGTGTAGCTCTGGATGTGGAGATAAATGCCGCAATTTTTTCTTCTCCCCCCCTACAAGCCCTGACCGAGAGACTGCTGGTCGACGACTTTACCACTCGGATTCATCAGACGTTGCAGCAGGCCTCCACGCTGTCCTGATTGAAAGTAATGCTCGGCCTAAAACAGATGGCACGGATTCTCGATCATCCGGCACGGGGAAATAACATTCATGATAATTAAGAGCGAATGCAGCCGTTTTTATGTCAGGCGTGATGCCGGCGGAGTCGTAAATCTTCCGGAACTGCCGGGGACTAAATGTGTGAGCGATACGCTGTCAGGAAAGTAGACGGGCCCCAGAATAGGTGTGATTTGCTCCTCGCTTTGTCACGAGAACAAGAACAAAAGTCCGGGCGACTCCAGGAACGAAGTTAGAAAAGGAGGGAAAGAAAAAGACCTTGACAAGCAAGGGCACTTAAACCCCGAATTCAATTTTTTGGGTTGGAGACAGATCTCCCTCTTTCTTAGCTCCTCCTAATCCAATTGCTTTAATTCCAACCAGGCCTATCACTCGCACCCCGCCCCCCTCCACCCACCAACCCTACCGGCTTTTGTCATACACACATTAGCGTGGTGGCGGACGTAAGGCAGGGATTACGGAGAGTAATGATTTTCGCAGTGCCCAGTTTTTTCTCCCGCGCAGTCCAGGGAGGAATTATATCCCAGAAGGCGGCCTACCTGCGCGCCACGGGAGTGCGATGGGGGTGGGGATGACCGACTGGAGGATTTGGGGACATGATTGAATTGCAGCATGCGAGAAACTTAACGGCACACATTTTCTGTGTCGCTGATCCCATAAATCCAGGGAAAAAAGTCCTCACTGGAAGAAGAAACACGGCTGCTGTAGCCAAGCCAGGGATTGAGCATTAATGCCATGGTAATAAAGGAACGGCGTCGCAGCTAAACTACTACTGTCCTCTGTCCGCCTCGGTCTGCGAATCTGCTGCTGATAAAGACATGTCAATAAAGCCGAGAGGGGTAAGCAGCTTGAAAGGAACCCGATAAACATGTCGCTGAGGCGCGATAGGGTTACCGTTATTGTTATTGTTGTCAGCGATGCTTGTTTGGTGGAAGTGATGTGCAGGAAGCCTACGGCACAGGACGTGAGGTCTGTGGGAGTATGTTTAGTCTGCGCACAGTGTTTTGTGATTCACTGGACGTCTAGCGTTACAGCGCCAGTCAAAACTTTGGACGCATCTGATTGAATGTTTCATAGGCTTCTCAAGATTTCACTTTGATCTAAAGGCTGGTGCTTTAATGGCAAATTGAAGACAGCTATATTCCCTGTTTTTGTTTTCGAACACTGGTGTGTTCTGAGTTCAAGCCAATCAGGAGTGGGGTTGGTAGGTATGGTTGATGTAGCCCTGTTTGGCCGGTTTGCATGTGAGTTATTAAGTAACACTTGAACCATGAAAAGTAAAAATTTTATTCTGTTAGTTAAAAAAATACTTATTCCCATTAAATACACCCAGTTTATCCCCCAATTAATCAATTCCCATTATTCCGACTGTTCACACCTGGTATTAATATGTGGTTAATGTGGACGGTGCTGTGTTGTCTGGGACACACAGAGACGCTTTGACATTCACACCACAAGAATACTGTGGTCATCGTGTGGAAGGACATGGTGGATTCAATCAAGTAGCAGGAAATCCTAGGAGAAAAGGTCAGGCCTTCTGTGAGGAAGCTGAAGCTTGGGCATCATTGGACCTTCCAACAGGATAATTCCAATGATCCCAAGCATACCTCAAAGTTCACCAAGGCTTGGTTTTAGAAGAAGTCCTGGAAGATTCTGAAGATGCCTGACTTAAACCCCATAGAACATCTTCGGTGGGATTTGAAGAACAATAGTGAACCGGAAGCCATTGCCCATGAGTAATGGGCTTGGGCTAAGATTCCTCAGGAACACTGCCAGAAGCTTGTGTCTGGTCCATCACACATAGAGATGCTTTGGCGTTCACACCACAAGAATAATGTGGTCATATGCGTCTCTGACCACCTGTACTTTGAGCTGGCCACTTTTGATTGATCGGATCACCCAGGACGCCTGTTAATGCCAGGTGTGAACAGGGCCATAGACACCTATGCTGGCTAACATTGTACCAGGTGGTGGAGAAGAAGGAAGGCCATCCTTCCCATCTATAAAAAGTGAGAGGCAGTTATGTCCTTGATTGATCTGCTGAGGACACAGCAGTTTACCTGGCTTCATTCAGTCTAAGTGGAAGTGTCTCCAAAGTTCAGCCTAGTACTGGACACTGTTCTTTGATGCAGAATATCAGTTCCAAGTTGCTAGGTGCTCTGCATTGGTCAGTGTTTGGAGTTTGGAGCCACATATCCACCACCCATCACTGCTCAAACCCACCATGCTAAACACCTCTGTCTCTCTCTGTCGCTGACTCTCTCAGAGCAAAGCTTTGTTCGTCTGGCACGTCCTTGGCGTGGTAGGAGGAGAAAAGGGAACAAATCCCCTTCTTGGATTCACAGCGGACTCTCTGCTCTTATGTGGGATGAGAAGCGTCCGCATTTCCACCTTGGCCTTTCAGAACAAATGTAAAAAGCAAGCAACGAAAATGTTCCGGAGAAAGCAAGCTCCAGCCTTCATCCTTTAAATAAACAGAGCGCAAAGACGACGGTCTGCCTGTTCCGCGGACCTGCATGTACAGGACGGGGTCAGATTGACCCTGAGGATCCCTGTTCTTGGAGTCACGGTGACTTTTCCCTGAAAATATTGCCAGCTTTGCACTTCAGGGCATTTAGCGGGGGCTCACAAGGCCAAGCTGCCAGTGGCATGCCTGCTGTGCTGACGATGTAATCTGTTAGCCCGGATAAAGTGTGAGGTAGATTACTTGGGAAATGTAATTGGGTCCTGATTACAAATTACATGGTTGGAAATGTAATTAGTGCAGTAATGTTTTGGATTACTCTACAAATGAATTCATCAGAACACTTTTTATATCTCTTTATGTGATGTATACAACAGTGTCTCGGGCACTGGGCAGTTTAAGAGACGTGACTTTTTTGCAGAGGTCTGGTTCACCAGCACTGTGAACAATTCTGACTTAAGATCCTCTAGAATTAAGAGGTTCACCTCAGGTTATCTTTGAAGGCTGTGGATTACACCACATGGGCAAAAATGTGTGGACACTCCAGCCTTTCTTTACCATTTACTGTTCTGGGAAGGCTGTACACTAGGTTTGATGTGAGGATTTGATTGCATTTAGTCATTAAAGTATCGGTAATGTCAGGTAGCCCTAATGATGTTAGGATGATCATCAGAGTACTGGATGGAGAGTACCACTGCTCTACAGCCCAATGTTTGGAGGCTTTTTAGCCTTCTAGCTAATGCTTAGCATTTGATATGGTGACTTTAGGCTCAGCAGTGTCAGCAGTGGGTGCACCTTGGTTAGTAGAGGTGTCTGAATATGTTAAGACAGCACAGTTTTGGCAGCCATCGATCGAAATGATCCAACCTCCATGGCAAATTTAGGTTTATTAGAAAAACGACTATTCCAGAAGTACCACTGTCCCAAAAGTACCAGTACTGGACATTTTCAGGCCTATGGATTAGTATGTATGTCTGGTGGAGGAACAAATGAAGCATACGTTGGAAAGAAGTTAAAATCTCAAATACACCCAGTTTATCCCCCAATTAATTAATTCTGACTATTCAGATGTCACTGGACATCTTAAAACTCTAACTGTACAATTCTTTTACATCCACTTACAGGCCCCTGTTCACACCTGGTATTAATATGTACCTCTGGTCATCCGATCACAGATGATTACCAAAACCCATAGCCGTTCACACCTGGTATTAATATGTGGTTAATGTGGACGGTGCTGTGGCGTCGGGGACACAGCTTTGGGAGACGCTTTGACATTCACACCACAAGAAGAGTGTGGTCATCGTGTGGAAGGGCAAGATGGATTCAGTCAAGTAGCAGGAAATCCTAGGAGAAAAGGTCAGGCCTTCTGTGAGGAAGCTAAAGCTTGGGCATCACTGGACCTTCCGGCTGGATAATCCCAATAATCCCAAGCATACCTCAAAGTTCACCAAGGCTTGGTTTTAGAAGAAGTCCTGGAAGATTCTGAAGACGCCTGACTTAAACCCCATAGAACATCTTTGGTGGGATTTGAAGAACAATAGTGAACCGGAAGCCATCGCCCATGAGTAAGATTCCTCAGGAACGCTGCCAGAAGCTTGTGTCTGGTCTATCAGAGGGGTTGAGTAATTCTGAGACTGAAGCCATCATTAAAAGTGACATTTTGTTCAATTTGGAGAAATTGCTTGTTCTATTAGTTGTGGTGAGATATGTAAATTGGTCTGGTTTGATTGGTTTATTGCAAACTGACAGATGAACACCTTCTATTGCAACCGTAGTTCAGCATCTTCGATCTCTTGGAGACGTGACACCTCAAACCTGTCATCTTTTAGAAAGTATCCAGGGCTGATTTTCAATGCCTACCATCTCTTTTTGACACCCCCCCCCAATCACCAGGCTTTTGTTAATCAGACTCTGTTTAACCTCACATCATGCCGGGAATGTCTTCTCTCCTTGTGGTCATGGTTGTTTTCTGCTTAAGCTGTTTACACGCTCTGTGAAATGAACTAGGTCTGTTTACGGTTGGCGCAACCTTGCCTTTTACTTGAGATGCAGTAACAAAGATGGCATGCTTTTCATGAGTCTTCTACAAGCGCTAAAACTCAAGGCGAGGAGAAAATAAAGCAGACTGCATAAAGACCTATTGTGTGAATCGAGGAGAAAAACAGTCCTGGAATGTAGTTTTTCGCAGCACATGAGCCACTTAAGAAAAGAGGCTTCTGTCGAACGTAAATGCACTCATTGCTTTCACAAACCGAACTCCTGTACAGATTTATGGAAAAGCATCTTAACTGAAGAATATGAGTCTTGTTTATATTTACATTATGCAAGTAAACAAGCTGCTTTCTATCAAGTTGGTCCCATTTGTGCCACCAAAACAGCTCTGACCCCTCGAGGCATGGACTCCACAAGATCTCTGAAGATCTCCATCACAATTCGGCCCTGGTTAAAGTGTCTCATGCCTCGTTCTCGAGGCTTTGGCCCTCAAACTACGAGAAGAATGTGACCATATGCGTCGCTGACAACCCTTGAATAGCCGGTCCTTTGTCCTGGCCACTTGTGATCGGATCACCCAGGACGCATGGTAATGGCAGATGTGAACGTGGCCTCAGAATCTTTCGCTTGCTCATTTTTAAGAGCTGACTGTTCACTTGCTACCTAATATGTAAAGCCCACCCCTTCACAGGTGCCCCTGGTAGCAGATAATCACTGTTATTCACTTCACACACTCCTAAATATGAAGGTACTACCAAGGGTTCTTTGAGTGATGCCATTCCACCCAGCACAGGACGTCATATGGACCTTGTTTTTTGAGCTTAGTCTGATTGGCCTGTCATTTTTGAACCACGTATAGTCCTAATAATAACAAATCCCTACTATTAATAGCATCATGTACAAACTTGTGTCCAAAAAACGTAATATATTGACATCTTGGAAAAGATAGAGGCATGTTTAGGTTGGTGTGGTGCAACAGATAACACCACTACCTGCCACGGAGCTACCACACCATGTGGGAGACTGGGGTTCGATTCCCGGTCTGGGTGACTATGCTGTGCTACACCAATAAGAGTCCTTGGGCAAGACTCCTAATACTACATTGGCCCACCTCTGTAATACGAGTAACCTTCAGCTAAAAGCCATAAATGTCAAATGTCATTTAGGTTGGATGTATTGGGACATCTTTTTCTAGACGTCTTTTCGACGAGCTGAAAAGACCAGATCTTTTCACCGTTCACCTACGTCACCAAATATCATCGCTGTTTAGAAGTCATGCAAAGTCGTCTTTTGAGTGGCTTTTGGCTGGGTGGGATAAAACATGCTTAAAAAGAAGGTTCACTTGATGTCAGGTTCCTTTCTGGAACTTTTACGTTAGGCCATGGTTCTTGAAACCTCTAGCGACGATTCTACACGCTGGTACATCTCATTTACACTAACAGTTCTTTAAAATGCCATCCACTGTGGTTCCACCAAACGTGGCTTTTCTAAAGTAAAAATTATATATATATTATATATTATATATGTATCAGATACATAAACTTCTATGAACTTCTATTGCACTTCTATTTCAGAGGCTTTCACCTGCCATCATATAAAATCTCACTACCCTAGACTTACTGAGGAACTTATGGAGGTTCTTCAGTTTTAGACGGGTTCCTTGTGGAACCTTAAAGTACCTTTTTCTTCTAAATACCTTTTACTTGAAGCCATAAAAAGCACCATAAGAGGTTCCTCAATGACCTTATTTGGTTATCAGTCTTCAAATGAATACCCTTGATGAATAATTGTGTGATTTTTATCTCAGTATTGTCTCAAATTACTGCGCCATTCAACTCTCCTCAGAAACTACAAGCTGGAGCGCCATTTGATACAAGGCCACGTACTGTAGCTGAACTGGATGCAGATCATGGGGCTGCGGATGTGTGGAATCCTGGATTGCCGCTTGCTGCTGCTGCGGTGGCTGCTTTGCGCTCCGCTAATGAGGAGGGCCAGGAGGTAGGTGGACGTTTCTGCTCTTTTCCGTGTCCTTTCTCTCTCAGCTGAGGTCACAACAGGAATCCGCTGTCTTTTCATGAGGTCACATTCAAGAGTGGCTACTTGGGCCGTTGTCAGGGTTACCTGCTAAGACCAACATGGAGGGAGTTTGGGGTTTGTCCTGAGGAGATAGATGGGCTTGCTGATCGACCAGTGTGGTCATGCTGGTCATTGAGGTTGGTCATGCTTGTCAACCAGGTACACCTTGGTCATACTGCTTTAGGTTTAGGTCTAGGTTAATTATCAGGCTGTTTTTTTTTTTATTTATTCTTTTCAGTAGAGTGTGGTTTAGCTAGTACTTATGGTTACTGTGGTAACTGGTCAAGTTTAGATTCAATGGAATACATTTAATCTAATTAATCATGTAATTAATGACTGTTTAAATGTATATTTTTAATGACTTATAAAGCATAACTCTGAAGGATGGGATGCTGAAAGGATTCACACATTAATGCAGAATTGTCACTGATTATTGATCATTATTACATTATAGTATAGCTATAGGGTACAGGATATATGGTGCAGTATAGCTATAGGGTACAGTATATGGGGTACGGTATAGATAGAGTACAGTATATGGGGTAGAGTACAGTATAGCAATAGGGTACAGTATATAGTGTACAGTATGTAGGGTACAGTATAGCTTTAGTATAGCTATAGTGGGTGAGGACATGCCCCTCAGTAGTAGACTCACCCAATTAGCTTCGTTCCACTCAAGCAGGGGGTTCTTATAGGCTTTAGCCAGTCCTGGACTCGGCCTGTGGGGCTGCAGTCAGATGTCATTAGAGGCCAGGTCAGCGCTGGGGGAGAGGGCCGGACTTAGGAAGTAGAAGAGCGAGAGGTGGCGGGCGACTGGCCGCTCGTGCGATTGTTTGCAGCGTAATCATTAAGCAGAGAGCTGATGGTGGTGCTGTGTGGGGTGCTGAGTAGGCAGTGCCTTTAATTACACACTCTCCTGAGCGTGTCATTCCCTTTCCACCCCCCCCCCCCCAAACACACACACACACACACACACACACACGGGGCCACATCACCCTCTCCACAGAGCCTTTGCCACTTTCACTCATCCTCAACTCAACCTCGCTCTCAGTCTGTCTCTCTCTCTCTTGCTGTCTCTCTGTCAGACTCTATCTTTGTCTCTTCCTCTCTCTCACACTGTCTCTCCTGCTCACGTTCCCACTCTCTTTATATGGCGCACACACACACACACACACACACACACACACACACACACACACAGTCTGTCTCTTCACTTTCTCGCTTTCTTTGTGTCTCTAAACCTTGGCTAGTGTTGCTAGCTGGTTGCAATGTGCTATTGTGTTGCATTTTGGTTGCTAAGGTGTTTCGAGGCGTAGCTATGGAATTCCAGGTGGTTGCTATGGTGTTGCTAAATGATTTCCAGGAGATTTCTATAATGTGTGGTTAGATCAGTGCTATGGTGTTGCCACATGGTTGCTAAAGTGGAGTTATCTAGAGCATTTGTATCTCGGGTGGCTGCTATTGTGCTGCTTTGTGGTTGCCCAACTGATTGCTAGGTGGTTGCTATGGTATTCCAGATGGTGGATATGGTGTTGCTAAGATGTTAGGGGTTTTCTGTGATATATTGTATCTTGCTATGGTGTTGCTTAGTGGTTTCTAATATGTTGCCAGGCAGTTGCTATGGGATCCCTGGTGTTTTCTATGGTGTTGTGGTGCAAGTGGTTTTCAGGAGGTTTCTACGATGTGGCTAAGTCAGTGCTTATGGTGTTATTAGGTGGTTGCTGTGGTGTTGTTGTTAAGTGCTTGCTAAATGGGTGTTGGAAAGGTGTTCCTTCGTTGGTGGTTTCTCTAAAGTGGTTGCTGTGGTTTTCCTAGGTGGTGTTTTGCCTTTGTAATGTGCAGCCATAATACCGATAATGGAGACAGGTTGAGGATACCACAGTAAAAAGCAGTTCCCAGAGTCTGAAATACAGAGGCTGGCTAATTGCTGCTGAATTATTTAACTGCCTTTTATGCAAATGTCAGCCATGTCCAAAATTATACAGTTTTCCTTCAAATTGAGTTGCTTACTATGCCAAGGTCAAAAGATCAACAGGTACAAACCCCCCCCCCCAGCTCTTATAAATAGAAGCCGCTCTCAAACCCAAGGCTGTGTTCATATTGGAGTGCTTTGACCCCGGAGATTGCCACTTCTGACGTAATTTGACCGATCAGCCCAAACAAGTCAAATACTGTATATATGAGGACTGTGATTGATGACTGTGAGCTGCTGAGCTGTATGGGCTGGGGTGAGGGCTGGGGGATTCTTCCTGTAGAATGCAATGCTGGCAGCAGAAGAGACCTGCTGCCCTGAGGTCAGCCTGTGGTCTGCACTGCTGGGAAGTGACAGGGGGGCGTTTTAAACAATAAATATTACAGTGAAATATTTTCTGGGTCAGTAAATACATAAATAGTCAGAGGGGCTATCTTACACGCCTCCAACGTTTAAACAGCAACGGTGACTATGGGCATGTTGGAATATATCTCATGGACAAAAGTATTGGGACATCTGCTAATTCTTTGTTCTTCTGAAATCAAGGGCATTGAAAGAGAGTCTATCCAGCTTTTGCTGGATGAACTGTCTCTACCATCCAGGGAAGAAGGCTTTCTGTGTTGGAGGAGCATTGCTGTGAGGTTTTGATTGATTGCACTCAGTGATAAGAGCGTTAGTGAGGCCAGGATGTTGGATGATCACCACCCCCACTCAACTCCCCGACTCATCTTTATCAAAAGTATTGGATGGAGCACCATCCACTATTGCATTTCACTGCTCCACAGCTCAATGTTGGGGGGCTTCATACCCCTCTAGCCCACGCCTGGCTTTAGGCAGCATGGTGCCAATAGGTTCATGTTTATCTGCTCCAGAGAGTCTAGTCTATTGTACTGGCAGTACTTCTGTACTTCTAGACAGTGTGTGTGTGTGTGTGTCTGTGTGTGCATGTGTCAGCAATGAGTGAAACGTATAGTAGCTGAATGCATTCATTAGAGGGGGTGTCCACAAACCTTGTATCTCCGTTTTTGTGTGATGAATGGACCAACAGGCATGTTCTGAAATTAAATGGAATGAAATCTTCACTTTACTCTTTATCTTTACTTCCATTGAAAGTCCCACTGCTCTCTCTCTCTCTCTCTCTCTCTCTCTCTCTCTCGTTCTTTTTTTCTCTGTCCAACACACATTCTTCTTTCTATTGCAGCCTGTCTGTCTGTCTGTCTGTCTGTCTTTTGCTCTCTCACTTTCCTTTCCTTTGTGTCTCGCACACTCACGCACCCACACCACGCTTACAGTCTGTCCTTTATGAAGAGGGATTTGAACTGCCTGAGCCGAGCGGTCGAGGCACAGCCAGTGCTGGGGAGTGTTTAATAAAGACGGCGCGTCTACTGAATTATAGTTCTTCAGCTCTGATCTATAAAGTAAATACCAGCACTAATGCTGCTGCTTTCAGAACAAACCTGTGGGTTTTTTTTCCCTTTCTCAGATCAAACATCAAATTAAAAAAAGAGTTTTCAGGCCTTTGGACACATGGCTGCTTTGGTTGTGATAGATCTTTTATCCATGCCACTGAAACATCCTATTATGTGTACATTCTTAAACGGGCCCTAGAATGGAAAACCCTGTTCATCTTGGCATAGTTGTATAATAAGAGTTCAGCACATTGAAGTGAAACCCGTGAACCTCACCTCCTGAACCTCAAGTCCAGCAAGCTCTGAAACCACTAATAAAAAACCCAGAACTGTTGTGTAACAGTCTTGTCCTGTTATATAAGTCCCCATAATGTACATAATCCCCACCCACCGGTAAAACACCACAGTGACAGGGCCCGAGTGGTCCAGCGAAATATGGCGTGGCCACTATGACCAGACGACTGCAAGTTAGAATCCCGGTCACGCTGCCAGCCTAGCCGGGGGGCCCCGAGGGAGCACAAGTGGCCTTCCCCTCTCCAGGATGGGTATATGTCACTTTCTCCCCACATCACTCCAGTGCAGCACTGGCCGGCACTGGCGTCTGCTGGACGCTGGATGCATCAGAGCCAGGTACATAGCGTTTTCATTCCTGCGAGTTGGTTGCCAGGTGAAGTTGCATTGGTGGCGGTTTGGGAAAAAAAAAAAAAAAAAAAGAGTCGCTGACTGGCTGGGCACGTATCGGAGGAGGCGTGTGTCGGCCTTCACCCTTCACCATTTTCGGGGGCATTGCATGTGATGGGGGCAGAATATGGGTGGGTTGGGTAATTGGCTATCCAAACTAGGGACTTAATGGGTACAAATCAGAAAAAATCAAACATCACCTCCAGACTCTGCTAGTTATGAAAATACAGGTTGCTACGTGAACCAGACCTTGTGGCAGTGTAAACAGAACAAGAGCTCAAAAACCTGGAGGGTCCTTGGTCCCCAACCCCCATATAGACAGTTAATTGCCCAATCCACTCGTTACATTTCTCCCCCATCACATGCCTCTTTTTTCGAACTGCCGCCAATGCAACAACGCCCGGCCAACTAACGCGCTTGGAGGAAAATGCCGGGTACCCAGCTCTGGCCTGTGCTGGACAGCATCGCTCTTAAGTGATGTGAGGGAGGGAGAGAGAGGGCCCTCTATCCACCTGGAGAAAGCAAGGTCACTTGTGCTCTCTCAGGCTCTGGCAGCTGATGGCATGATGGCAGGTAGCTGGACCACTTATACCCCTACAAGAGCTTCCATAATATGTTATTTCCAGTAGAGTAGCTCCAGCACAAAACTAAAGCAAGGAACTTTAGGACACCTAAACATGTCAGGTCTGACCAACTACACTTGGGGTGAGAAGAAAATAGTGTACATTTGATCACTCTTTGAAGTAATCCCTAACCAGGATGGGGTGACGGGGTTGTAGACACTAGTGATAAAACTTTTTAAAACCTCTTGAATCTTCTTGAAGAGATGAATGGAGTCAGAAGGGTCATGGCTATATATATATATATATATATATGCTGTTTTTTTTTTTTTAAGAATTCTGTTCAGCTCAGGGTAAGCTGAAGCAAAGTTCTCCGACTAGCACTGACAGTGGTATGAAAAAGGGTCTGACAAGTCCAAAGGAAAAAGTGTGAACAGAAGGGAGCGTTCACAGTCTTCTCAACAATCACATGCTGCACCAACTCAACAGGGGTTGAGTTTCAGGGAATGCTAGGTCAGTGGCAGATGCCGCAGTGGCCCACACTGGTTCCTACTGTATCTAGCATCCCGGAGCATATAAGCAGAGATGCATTCCTATATATATATGCAAGCAGCTGAACATACCCTTCATACACCACACGCTAGATCGAAATCATGCAGAACTCTAGTGGTACCATTATAAGCAACTAATTAGGCATTCATGATTAGATCAATTATTTGACCAAGACCTTAATTAGCTGGCTGTTTGCAAAGCATGTAATCATTTATTATGCGTAATTGGATCTCACGTTTGGCCGCCTCAGGGTTAGGCCGTATAAGCATGAGCTTGCTTCATAATGGAGCTCGGTGGTAAGGATCTCGAATGTCAAGAAAGACTGGAGCACGTTTCTATAGAGTTTTCCAGGAATTCACATCATTAGCACGTGCCAGATGTTGACATCGGTTTTTAACGTGTGACTGCTGGTGTCTGTTAAAAGCCCTAATTGTCATCATGACAGTACAAACACAGTTAGTACAGTGCAGTACACACACACACACACACACACACACACACACAGCTTGTGCAGTCCCTGTAGAGAAGTACTACCAATAGGAAAGGACTCTCTGGAGTTGATAAACACCATGCTAGAGCAGTGGAAGAACTGTGTTCTCTGGAATGATGGTCGGAGCTCCATCCAGTACTTTTGAGATGAGTATGGGAGTTGGGGCGGGGTGAGGTGGAGGTGGTGAGCACAATGGAACGATCTTGTCGCTGAATGCAATCAAATCCCCACCTCCGAATTTATTATCATCTATTAGCAGGCCTTCTTTTCGGACAGTAGAGACAGAAACTCTTTTTAACACCCCTGATTTCAGAAGAAACCATGAATGAGCAGGTGTCCCAATACTTTTGTCCATATGAACCAACTATACGCTGGTATGCTCCTACATTCACGTGAGTAGAGAAATGGAAAAAATAAAAAATAATAAAAATCCATCACTGCCAATTCCCACCCAGTAGCTTGGACCGGTGCTCCTCCCTCGCAATCACACAATGGCTAGCACATGATTCCCCTGAGACATGTGAAGCACCACCGCGCTTTCAGGCTGTCTCTACCACGGCAACACTGATCAGCTCAACACACTCGGAGAAGAACTCCACCTTCTGCATAGGCTAGCATCACACATTTAGTGATGGTTGGAGAGAGATGAATGTCCTGCTCAGCTAAGGCTAAAGCTGATTATGCTCTCTAGGCCTCTGGGAAACAAACCCCTGACCTTCTAAAGACAGGGTCAGTACAGTAACGCTCTTCCAACATGTACGGATCACTAACCAAGGGGACTGCCGCTTTAGGTGAGCTAATGAGCCAAAGCTAACCTGTACAACAGTGGATGCAGATGAGGGCGTGTCTTATCTTATCTTATACATCTATACATAGATCTTAGGTAAGTCTGCCACATATATACAGCGCTAGCACTGTTCCAGCATTATGGGCGTACACTAATGGACAAAAGTATTGGGACACATCTCTTTCACTCATACATTCGAGCACCTAGCCATGCAGTCGGCCTTTACACACATTAGTGAAAGAATGGATGGTTCTAAAGAGCTCACTGAACTCCAGCGTGGTTCTGTAAAGGCCCATTTATGCTCCCTTTATGTACGAAAAGTAACCGTCACTGCCCACATACATGGTCAATACATCCAGTAGTGGGCAGCTCAGAGTCAAAATTGTCTGACAGCTCAGAGCATAGTGCAGAAAAGTCTGCAGAACTCCAGACCTGCTGTTAGACCTGCGAAGAGGTACCACCTTCCCCATATTAATGCCTATGGATTTAGAAAGGAATGTCGTGTAGTGTACGTCCATAATACAGTAACAGTGCTAGTGCTGTTTATATATGTGGCAGACTTACCTAAGATCTATGTATAGATGTATAAGATAAGATAAGACACGCCCTCATCTGCATCCACTGTTGTACAGGTTAGCTTTGGCTCGTTAGCTCACCTGAAGCGGCAGTCCCCTTGGTTAGTGATCCGTGCATGTTGGAAGAGCGTTACTATACTGGCCCTGTCTTTAGAAGGTCAGGGGTTTGATTCCCAGAGGCCTAGAGAGCATAATCAGCTTTAGCCTTAGCTGAGCAGGACGTACCCCTCTCTCCTCTCTCTGAGTGGAGGCTCAGCGGTTAGAGCTCCGGGCTATTGATGAAAGGGTTGTGGGTTCGACACCCGAGCTTGGCAAGCTTCCACTGTTGGGCCCTTGACCCTCTGTGCTCCCTGGGCGCTGGGGTTGGCTGCCCAGCGCTGTGTGTGTGTGTGTGTGTGTGTGTGTGTGTGTGTGTGTGTGTGTGTGTGTGTGTGCGCTTACTACCCCTAGTTCTTTAATGTATGTGTGTGTGTTCACTACCACAGATGGGTAAAATGTGGAGGACACATTTCACTGCACAGTACAGTGACAAATATGTGCACCTTTACCTTTAAAAGTGCCTGTAGGTGTAATATGTAGGTGTCCCAATACTTCTGTCCATACAGTGTAGCAAAAAAAAGACATGTTTCCATCTTTTAGTGTGATTCACTTGTAGTCTGCTAATCCTTGATCAGTGTTTGCTAATAGCGTTTTACGGACGAGGCAGTGCTGATGCTGCAGAGGTATTCTCTCTCTCTCTCTCTCTCTCTCTCTCTCTCTCTCTCTCTCTCTCTCTCTCTCTCTCTTATTCTCCCTAACTGAGAAGCTCAATAAGTATGGGCAAATTAAAAATCTGCTGAATATCCTGTTGGGAATGGGTCGTGTAATGATCTGCGTAGCAAAACGCTTTATTCCTCATCATCGACAGTAATCACCAATAGGGACGGAAAAAACACAGAACCGTGAGCTCCGGAGCTTGAGTTAAGCTGACGGCATGTCGAAGTCAAGACAAAAGCATGACATGGATGGGTAGCGTGTGTGTATATGTGTGTGTCTGCTGACTTAAGGGGGACCCCAGCAGTGGTGGTGGGGGTTGAGCTTTGCTGATGGTAGACAGCTGTAGCTGTTTGCAGCAGCTCATCTCCTGCGTTTGACTGACACTTCCATTCTGGTTAATTACAGCTCGGGCCTGGTCTCCACAGACGCAGCACAGCTAAACAAGCAGTCACAAAACAGATAGCACCGGAGCGGAGCAGGATGATGAGGCGTGTGGGCCTAGATACGCAATAAGAATATGCAGGTCGGGTGATAAACAATCTAGTGCATACACTGGCGGCCGCTACGCCCATCAGGCCCTGCCGTCAGTGTGTATATTTTCAGGGGAAATCACGACTTAAATGTCATAACTGAAATATTTCAGTTCATTTTCACTGAGTAAATCTGTTCTAGTCGGCGGACGAATTTCGTGTTTATTATTCATGGAGTTTGTAGCTTGGTTTCCGTCGACTTGATGTACATTTCCTGAGTGATGATATGAAATGGTATTAAGAAAAAAGTTGCTGCCGGCAAATTAAGAGAATTTATAGCAATAAAAAGCTTTGTGTAGAGTCGGAGCTTCCTGCAACAAAAGCTGCTATGGCATAAGTTTATTACGTTTCGGTCTTATTGACTGAAGAATTTATTTGGGACGTTTCCATTAAGAATTTATGGAATAAACATACCAGGAATGGTGGCAAATCCAGGTAGAGGTTGTCATAGGCTTGACTTTTCATTTCCGCATGCTCACCCGAACTGATTTTCTGAAATTCTGAAGGTCTGAAACCAGAATTTTGATTATCTTGGTCCAACAGGACCTGTCAAGGCGTGGGATCTACATTTTGGGAAAAATGAGAAAATGGACCAGCATAAGGATCCACTGAGCTGCTAAATTGTGCAAGGACTAAATTGTGACGTCTAGACGATTGCCTGGGCCACAGCATCTCCAAAAACATCAGGCATCAGGTCTTGTGGGGTGTTCCCGGTATTCAGTGGTCAGTAGCTACCAAAACCTACCCTCTTTAGAAGGACAATCAGTGAACCAGCAATAGGGTCATGGGTGGCCAAGGCTCCCTGCCCAGCCAACATGCTCATGTGGGGATCACATAGGTGGAACGTGGGCTAGGTGGGTTTCAGGTGGGGATGGGCTCTGAGTGGGTTTGTACATGTGTTGAAAATGGGCCCCATCGTTACAGCCCACCTTAATCTCACATGGGTCCCATCTAGGCTCCGTATTTGCACATCTGTGTCAGCTATGAGTGCAACTTAAAAAAGCTGAATGTATTCATTAGAAGGGGTGTCCACAAACATTTGGACATGTGGTTTGTGTCCACCAGCCATGATCGCTGGATGGTGAGTTTGCTGCTGCTCGTGCCCTGTGAGGCCCTGTTTGTTACCCCTCAGCTAACAGACTGGCTGATGGGAGCTTCTGAGCGCGTGCAGCGCTCCAGACAGCTGCTCTTTAAACTGCAGCGAGGGCTTTGTTACGTGACCTCTGGATCAAAGCTCGCTGTGTTAGAACACATTGAAATTAGTCCCAACAGATTTCCCCCCCCCCCCACTCTCTCTCTCTCTCTCCCTCTCTCCCTTTTCCCCTCTCTCTGCCTCTCTCTCTCTCTCTCTCTCTCTCTCTCTCTCTCTCTCTCTCTCTCTCTCTCTCTGACTACAAAGCATTGTAACCTTGCTCTGGGTCAGTATGGGTGATACGCCTCCATCTACTGTAGCAGACGCGAGCACTGGGAAGCACTGTGCAGTTATTTGTACAGTCTCAAAAATGATGTGTTAACTAACAGCAGAACTGTGTTACATTGTGTTCTCTATGTCTTACATACACACACATGAAAAGTGGACACACTCAACTGGACAATGCATCACATCTGTTTTGAGGGTATATGTATGTATGGCAGGGTCGTAGTGACAGTATAAAGCTTGGAGGTAGAGGTCGTCATAGGCTTGACTTGTCATTTCTCCACCGGCCTGCCCCATCCACATCATGCTCACCCGATTCTGAAGGTCTGAAGCCAGCATTTTGATTATCTGGGTCCAACAGCACCTGTCAAGGTATGGGATCTACATTGTAGGCAGCACACCAGTGGTCAGTTCTTGAAGCTTCCTGAAAAATGAGGAAATGGACCAGCATAAGGATCCACTGAGCCGCTTTGACAAGGGCTAAATTGTGACGTCTAGACGATTGCCTGGGCCACAGCATCTCCAAAAACATCAGGCATCAGGTCTTGTGGGGTGTTCCCGGTATTCAGTGGTCAGTAGCTACCAAAAGCTACCCTCTAAGGAAGGACAATCAGTGAACCAGCAATAGGGTCATGGGTGGCCAAGGCTTGCTGCTCAGTCAACATGCACCTGTGAGGATCACATGTGAGGAACGTGGGCTAGGTGGGTTTCAGGTGGGCGTGGGCTCTGAGTTGGTTTGTACATATGTTGTTACTGGGACTCAGTTGGGCTTCCCAAATGGGCCCCATCGTTACAGCCCACCTTAATCTCACATGGGTCCCATCAAGGCTCCGTTTGCAGTGTACAAACCCAGATGGGGCCCATGTTTAACCTGCATGGACTCCACCCGACCTCAGAGGGCGTCCTGTGGTATCTGGCACCAGGACTAACGTTAGCAGCAGATCTTTCAAGACGTCCTGGAAGTTGTTAGGTGGGTGGAGCCTCCTCGGACAGCATCAATGAGCATTAGGTACCCGTGCTCTCAGTGCTAGACAGTTGACTGGGCCAGAGCATCCGGCAATAGGGTCATGAGTACCCAAGGGTCACTTCTTAGCCAACATGCTCCACTCATGTGGGGCTCACATGGGTGGACTAGGGCTAGGAGGTGAGCATGGGCTCTGAGTGCTATTCTATTGACATTACTTCTCTAAAAACACTGGACAGTAGTGACAGGATGAAACAAGGAGGAGCTCATCTAGTCCCTGTAGAGAAGTACTGCCAATACAACAGGACCATCCAGAAAACAGTAGATCTGATGGGTTTCTGTAGGCCCACACCCCACAATTAGCTTGTAATTAGCCTGCAGTTCAATGCGAGGGGAATATTCAAGGGAAATATTTGTGTACTGGCCCCCTCAGACTTGTAACCAGTCCCATTGTTACATGTCCATGTGTGTGTATGGCCTCCCTGCTAAAAGAGCCAAGCTTGTACAGCACGAAGCTGAAATATCAAAACAACATATCCAGTAATTCAGGGCTTTCAGCTCAGTTCACTGCACTCCAAACAGCATTTGAAGAACAGCCAGCCGTGAACGCCGCAACGTCTGCAGAGCTGAAGAGCGGCAGCGGCATTTCCATTTCAAATACCGAATTTCAACCCCTGATCAACATTCCCGACTTTGAAATCAAAAGCAAGCTGCGAGCGGATGTTCAACGAGGCCCAAATCAGGGTTGCCGACGTAGACTGCCCAGGGGCACAGCCCTCACACTTACTCCTCACGCTCCATGGGACGGCAGAAACACGAGAGCCAGCGAAGAGGCATTACGGGGCTCTCACGTTAAATAATGCATGTCATTATCCAGCCGCAAGGAATGATTAAGAACAGGGGTCTTGCCAAAATGGGGCACTGCTGTCCCCCCATCACCTCGACCTGCACTCTGCCATAAATCATGGGTGAAATCTGATCATCACGATCTCCCTTTAAAGGGATACTTCAACCACGAATGCTAACATTGCTAATAATGAATGAAAGCCAAGAGGAGGCTGATATCATTATGGAGTGGAGCTCTCCCCACATCCCTTCGGCCCTTTGTCCACCATTAATCATATCTGACATCCCATCAGAACTGTAACCCACATTTGAAGGAGTACGATATCCACAAATTGAAATGGTAACTTTGTAAAAAACACATGAAAAGTCATGAGCAGTGGAAAAAGTCACAAGTTCAGAAACCTAAGCTCTGTGGCGGGGTCTGGTGGCATCATTTTAACATGAAACCTCTGGAGCATTCCAAGGGCCCTATCTTACATCCTTCGTGATGCTCGTTGCTATCTTACACCCCGCCAGCAGTCTATTTTCACTCCTTCCGGCTGCGTCGTTTAAATAGCAATGATGCTTGCGAATATATCTATGCTGATGGGCACGGTGGTCTAGAAATGAGGGGTGTTCAGGTCCATTTCTGGCATGTTGCTATGTATCTCAGCAATGGAAAACACAGGAGGAGCACCACTGACTGAAAACAACCTAGGCAGACGTCAACAGTCAAATGTTCATTGCTATCTTGGCAGTGAATTGTCAACACAGACGCGTGCAGCCCAACGCTCATACCACCCCCCCCAAACGCTTTACACCACTGCAATAGCAACACGCCAAGGTCAGTCTGACCGCACCTGGCTCTTACAGTAATAAACCAATTTTGACTTTTCCTTTGTTACACCCAAAACACACCCATGATTAATTAAGAGACTTAGTACATGACTTTTGTGCGTTTTGAGTCGTTCTGATCGCAAAGACACACCTACACACCCTAAATCAAGCTGTGCAGTGCACGGTTGACGACTAAAATAGGGCCGGAGACTTAAACACAGGAGTATTTGCTGGAATTATGCCTCGTTCCATTTGTACTGGGATGTCAGATTTTTGGGTTCCAAGTAAGAAAGTTAACTGGATTGCCTCCACAAGCCAGATTTTCTACTCAGAAAGCTGGCAGAGCCTCGCCACCAAAATCCAAGATGGCCTCTCCGTATGTTAGTTAGTAGTGCAGTACTTTCTCTCCACAGAAAATATAACAGACCAACATCATATTTTTCCCTCCCAGTTCAGAGTACATTCATCACGACAACTGCTAATGAAAGCTAGAAGAGAATCATAAAAGTGAGAAGACAGGGCTTTAAATAAGGCCAGTAAAAAATCTGCCCATCATTTGTGCTCTATTGACTCCATAATGGCTCTCAGTGCTTGATCCCCCATAATTGCCACTTGTAGTGTAATTTAAAGACAGACAGACAGCTCTCATTGAGGTTATGACAGCTGATGGAAAATAATGTGTTCTACATCAATTTCAGACTAAAATCAATATTAGCTGCAGTCTTGGTTGCTAACAGTCATCATTTAGACACTTTAACTGTTTCTTGCCCACTATTACTTGAAAATACTACTTAAAAAAATATGTTGTAGGAGGACAATCAAAAAAAAAAAAATAATAATAATAACCAGCTTCGTTCAAGAAAACCTGACTTTCCTTTCATGTTTGGGTAACGTAATCATATGCTACCCTCGAGTCATGTCAGAAAAATTGCATTTGCTAGTGGGAAACTTGCGTTTTTTTTCTGCCCCTACTTTCCATGATGAATAAAACAGTTAAAAATCGAAGTAAAAATGCTAAAAAACCCAAAATCTGGTGTTCATGTTGTTTTCGGCCTAAAATCATTTAAATAAAAATCACACTGTAGACGCTCTTCTCCAGAGCGACTTACAAAAGTGCTTTGCTATTTACCCAAGAAAAACCTCAGCTAGTTTAAGTAGTCTAATAATTTAAAGATCCTCTAAGTTTAGACGTTACTAAACACAAGTCAATAAGGAGACCACTCTGCTATTCGCCCAAGTACTCTCAGAAGAGGTGGGTCTTCAGTCTGGGTTTGAAGACGGCGAGCGTTGGACTCTGCTGTTCGGACACCCAGGGGAAGCTCGTTCCACCACTTTGGTGCAGGACAGAAAAAAGTCTGGATGCTCGTCTTCCGTGGATTTTGAGGGATGGCGGGTCAAGCCGGGCCGTACTTGAAGCTGGAAGGGCTCTTGGTGCAGATCAGCTTTTGACCATTGCCATCAAGTACGGAGGGGCTGGCTGGTCCGTTCTTGGCTTTGTAGGCCAGCGTCAGGGGTCTGAATCTGATGCAGGCAGCAGCTACAGGAAGCCAGTGAAGAGAGAACGCAGCAGTGGAGTGACATGGCTGAACTTAGAAGCGTTTGAGACGACCTGACCCGTGCCGCTGCATTCTGGATGAGTTGCAGGGGCCTGATGGTGCGCAGAGGGAGACCAGCCAGAAGAGAGTTGCAGTAGTCAAGTCTTGAAGTGAAGAGAGACTGAACGAGCACCTGGGTGACTCTCTAGAGAGGAAGGGTCGAATTCTCAGGATGTTGTACAGGAGAAATCTGCATGACCGAGTTACGTTTGCAACATGACTTGAGAACGATAACTGATCATCCATGACTACACTGTATGAGCTCTACTTATGTTGTGATTAGGAACTTCTGAGGAGGACTTGAAGGCAACATTAGTCCTGAATGGACCATAAAAAAGCTTTATTGTTGGTTGGGCGAATAATAATAATAATAATGATTATAATAATAATGATAATAATATAAGATGCTGGGCTGAGATTGTAGGAGAGAGGGACTTTCAGTCATTCGTGTTCTTCATCATGGATGTAAATGAAGACTTTTTTTCCAAACAAAGTTCTGACTTTCCTTTGGCGTCAACAAAATGCTAACAACGCTAAAAACCAATGAAACCTCACCCCAGCTCTCAGCCGTCTACCTTTATCCACATCTCAAACTGGCTCGTCAAAATAACCCATCTTTTCCCCAAAGTAATGCTACACCAACACTGCTAATAATGAATGGAAGTCAATAGGGGCCTGTTATGATTATGCAGAGCAGCTCTGGCCCCAGTCACCTCAGCCCACTATGAATCATACCTGAAATCTGATCATCACAGAATCACAGAAACTGATAGGGGCCTGTTATCATTATGGAGAGCCACTCTGGCCCAAATCACTTCAACCCTCAGTCCACCTTCAATCACAGCCTCCATATAAAGGAATATTTCATCCACAAATGCTAGCATTGCTAATAATGAATGAAAAACAATAGGGATATATTACCGAGCGGCGCTCTGCCCACATCCCCTCAGCCCTCTGTCCACCACATCTGAAATTCTAGAAGCACAGAAGCTCACATGTAGTACTTTATCTACAAATTGTCACTGTTGTAAGATGAAGTTCTTAAAATTTGCTTTGAAGAAATGAACACAGGCAACAGACATGATTCATGAAACGCTTACAGGCTGTTTTCAAATTGTTTAAAAGAAAAAACAAAAATGCTAACAATGCTAATAATGAATGAATGTCCTGTTAATAGGTCAGAACAAGCCCTATATGACCTCAGCCCTTGGCCCCACCAAGCACAGCACAGCAAACCTGATTACAGTGACTGTTCTGTAATACACGTTAGGTCATGCGAAGAATTACGCTAACTGGGCAAGTCAACCGGCTGGTTGACTTGAGTATCCGCTTCCTGAATTGGGTCATCTGGAAAAAAAACAACCCTAAAAAGTGGCAAAATGAGGATCCAGGAACATCCTAAATAAATATATAATAAATAAATATTTTTAGCAAATGCATTTTTTTGATAGTGTGGCTGGTAAAGGGTTAAAAGATAAAATACATAAGGTTACCCATCACCACCCCTGTCCTGTTGTCATGGTTCTGCTATATGTATAAACACTGCCTTTTTGAAAAAGCCACCCCTTTTAATGGTGTACCATTTACAGGAATACTTTGCTATGCTAACCTTGCTAATAATGAACGAAGGCCAGGAGGGACCTGTCGTCATTAAGCAAATGAGACCCGGCTTTTAACATTTTTATGTGTCCGGATGAATTATGGGTTTCAAATGCTTAACACGGGTCGCGGTGGGAGAAAGAAGTCAAGTGAATTGAATAGTTCATGAAACGCTTACAGGCTGTTTTCAAATTGTTAAAAACAAAAATGCTAACAATGCTAATAACGAATGAATGTCAATAGGGACCTGTTAATAGGTCAGAACAAGCCCTATATGACCTCAGCCCCCTTGTCCACTATAATTTATATGTCAAAGCAGATCCTCAAAATAGCCCACATGCTAATTATGAAAGGATGTCAATAGGGGCCTGTTATCATTATGCAGAACCTCTCTGACCCCAGTCACCTCGACTCACCATGAATTATTATTATCTTAAATCTGATCCTCATACTATCACAGAGTATCACAGTACCCCCCCCCCCCCACCCTCACAGCCTCTATTTAAAGCCAGGTGGGCAAAGGGGCCGGAGTCCAGTTTATCTGCGATCTGATCACCACAGTGCCCCCCTCAAGCTTCACTCTTGGAAATGGGGGTTCTTTAATGTGCTGAAACCAGTTATTTTATTCCCAACCGGAGTTAAAGACTGAGTGGTGCTGAAAATAACTATATAATTGTAGTCATTTACTTTAACCCTTTAACAGGCATTGTAACCGCACGGTAGACCTCTAATAACATGACAGAACCCTTCTTCGGCTGTGTGAGCTTATTCCCCTCATTGAATAGAGCATGTAAGGCTGATTATATCCACTAGGTGGCAATGCCATTAACGATTAGCTTTTTTTTTTTTTTTTTTTTTTTACTAAATTTCCTTCCAAACCACACGGAAAGTTGACGTATGAAAAAGAACGATTGAATTTCATGTTCTACATCCCTAACAATGATATTCTGGTTGAATGGTAGAAACCTGGCAATAACAACGGAAGGGATGGATAAGTTTGTCAATGTTTTTTTAGGTATTTGGCATTTACGGTATCTAGAGCGACTTACAAGATTACGCATATAACAGAAGCAGGCCAGTGTAGTGTTTGGTGTCTTGCCCAAGGGCTCTTACTGGTGTAGAGCAGCATAGTCTGGAATCGAACACCCACCTCCCACATGGTGCGGTAGCTTATTGGCAGGTAGTGGTATTGTAGTGGTTGCGCCACACCAAGCACAGCACAGCACAGCAATCTTGATTTCAGTGACTGTTCTGTAATACACGTTAGTTCATGCAAAGAATTACGCTAACTGGGCAAGTCAACCGGCTGGTTGACTTGAGTATCCGCTTCCTGAATGGGTCATCTGGGAAAAAAAACAACCCTAAAAAGTGGCAAAATGAGGATCCAGGAGCACAATTTTACCAATAAATATAATATCATTTTAGCAAATGCATTTTTTGATATTGTGGCTAGTAAAGGGTTAAAAGATAAAATACATAAGATTACCCATCACCACCCCCGTCCTGTTGTCATGGTTTTGCTATATGTATAACCACTGCCTTTGCTAAGGCCCCTTTTTGAAAAAGCCACCCCTTTTAATGGTGTACCATTTACAGGAATACTTTGCTATGCTAACCTTGCTAATAATGAACGAAGGCCAGGAGGGACCTGTCGTCATTAAGCAAATGAGACCCGGCTTTTAACATTTTTATGTGTCCGGATGAATTATCGGTTTCAAATGCTTAACACGGGTCGCGGTGGGTGAAAGAAGTCAAGTGAATTGAACATGTGGTTAGCAAAAAGCGGGGAGAGTATGCTAATTCAGTGTGCAATAATTACAAGAGGAAATTCACGCAGGGCCTCCAAACTGTAATACAGCGCTAGCTGTTATATATAAATAAATATAGATTCTGCAAGGAGTGCCCTTAGGGTTTGGCTCGACTTGGAACCGGAGTTCTAAAAGCTGACAGGGCTGCTAATCAAAAGTATAGCCAAGGCTGTGGAAACGGCAGTGAACAGAACTGTAAACCCGTGATGCTAGCCCAAGAGGAAGGAGAAAATAGAGTCAGGGAGCTCGAGAGCCCATCGTCCAGCCTGCTGCCTTTGCCTGCCCTGAAGTGATCCACTCCTACTGACTCAATATTAGTGATTTAGCACCTGACCCCAGGTCAACTAGTACAACAGCAGAACGCCAGCTCTCCTGCTGTTTCTTTACTGCCTGCGGCCGCAATGTAAAATCGTGTAATTGATACACGACTGGAATGAGAACAGGAACACAACGATAGCCGCTGACTGGATGGCCGAGGAGCGAGTGGAGCACCTGAAGTCATAGCAATCGGTCATTAGATCAATGCGTCAATGATAATTGCGTTGTATTGGTGTCCCAGTCTGAACAACTCCAATGATTTCAGGTTAAAAAGAGTGATCTGATCAGCCATAACATTAAAACCACTTGTCTAATATTGTGTAGGCCCTTCAAGGCGAGGCATGGGCAAGAATCCACAAGACTTCTGAAGGTGTCCTGTGATATCTATCATGCAATATATTAGCCTGTAAGTCCTGTAAATTGTGAGTTTGGGCCTCCATGTTTATCAAAGAGGGTGTCTGTGACCCTGTGCCGGGTTCACCGGCTGTTCATCCTTGGAGCATGGTTAGTAAGTACTGACCACTGCATTCCAGAAATACCCCACAAGACCGTATTAATGTTGGTTTAATGCAGCATTATGTAAGAACTGATATTTCTTGCCCCTACAGCCAGAAAGTATAAACTATGCTTTAAGCCACCCCGAAATGACATGCTTTTCACATGCATTTCTGGACAAGCTGTTTGTTCTGAAGGACACATGGCCGTTGGTTCGTGATACCAATATTTTAAGGACAAAATGTTCCAAAATGCTGTTTAGCATTGATTGAATGACTAATAGCAAGTTTTTTTTGTTGATGTCGTTAGCTAGCTAGCATTATCCAGTTTTGCTAGCTTTGTTTTTGCATAGTTAGGTCTTTGCTAACCATCATTCTGCAGCCATTGCCTCAGGCTACCTTCCTCTATGGGGTCAGCTGCTTGGCCTCAGTGTTGAAGACTGTAAGAGCAGGTTACTACATTACTACACCTGTGTTTGAGTAATATCCCTTCATTTACATACCTATATATATATATATATATATATATATATATATATATATATATATATATATATATATATATATATATATATATAACATTTACATTTATGGCATTAAGCCACTTACAAGGTTACTCGTATTACAGAGGTGGGCCAATGTAGTGTTGGGAGTCTTGCCCAATGACTCTTATTAGTGTAGCGCAGTATAGCCACACAGACAGGGAATCGAACCCCAGTCTCTCTCATGGTGTGGTAGCTCACTGGCAGGTAGTGGTTTAACAGTTTAAAAGGCTATCACATCCGTTTCCTCAAACCATGTGAGTTTAGATAACTCATCAGGTTTTACAGCGCAGAAATGACCCAAAAGGTTTCACAATGCAAATGCGTTAAACAGTATAGCGGATCCACGCCGGCCTTGCGGAAACAGGCCATTACCTTCCGTAACCTTTTCAAAAGCCACTTGTAATAAGCAAATCCTCGACTGTATTACAGCGTCCGCTTGCTTCATTGGCGCCTAAATTCAGTGCCATTACATGGTCTGGCTGTGTGATGTGAAAGGGCACCCAATAAAAAGCATCAGGCATGCTAATGTGGAGCCACAGCCCCGTTTCGGACCAATTTAACACTGAATGAATGGCTGCCTCATTGCACTTCGCGACGCCTTACGCTGTAAGTCCAGCATCGCACAAAGAACTCAAAGGAGGAAACAGTATTCCAATTTCCAGTCGCTCAGAGCTGCCGTCAGGTTCCGTTGTTACTGACCTACATAACTCCGCTTTACGTTTCTCGTGTCTCGCAGCGGCTTTGAATTCGGCCCGTGTTCTTTCTCGCCTGAATTTTAGCAGAATTAGATTTCTAATGATCCCACGTCACATTTCTGCGTACAGTACGGTAGGTTCTGTAAAAAAAAAAAAAAAAAAAAAAAAAAACTGTTCCCTCATCCTTCCCCTGGGTTTGGCTCAGATTTTTTCGCGGGACTTACCAGGCGCAAACAGAGGGACACGAGGCCGATTATGTCGTTCTTAGAGTTTCATTACAATGCAAGATCGCTTTAGCACTCGGGGGGATTACGGTGGCCCCAGCCAAATGTGGCAGGCAGATAACGGTTTAATACACTGCTCCCTTCTTCCGTTTTTCTGGGTTTTTTTTTTCTTTACACTGTTTGCCCTCCTCCTCCTCATATCCCACCCGGATCCGCCAGCCCTGGAAATGTCAGAATCCAAAGCAGGGGGTATGGAGGGGGACGGGCGGGGAGGCTTGTTCCGCGGATGGCGCAGCTTCAGCGGCGGAGATAAAGCACTTATTCTGTTTTCTGAAGCTGATAGGGGTATTCCCAGCCTAGCCAGGCACTCATCCCCACTAAATCTGCCGTTCTGCCTCAGCCTGAGCTGCGGCACAGCCAGTCTCTGAACACCAGCCTCAGGCAAGTCTTACACACACGCTAACGAGAGGTGTCACAGGAAGATATGCGCGTCTGGCACCAAGTACACGGCAAGGGCAGTGGGAACACAGGCTCGCCGACCATGCCGTGCACTTCCAGCAATTCCAAATTGGTGGTGATAACTGGCTGATAAAATAAGTGGTGTAAATTAAACCCACAGGGTTGGTTCGTTGCAGTGGTTTTACCACTGTTGGAGAGTGTTGTTTGACTATATATGACGGGCCTTTACCGAACGTGTGCTTAAATGCTCAAAGGAACATCATTCACGGCTGAATGGTCAAAATTATGACCAATAATAGTTATATCTTATTACAGATGCAGTTTCAGTGTTCATTGGTCCTCTGTCAAATATTTTTTTCCTAACCACCCAAGTCCTTCATTTTCAACAATATTGAGGTCTGGACTCTGGGGTATTGGGTCCTTTGCACAGAGGGCAGCAGCAGCTTCAGCAGTCTGATTTGTCTGTTTGCTTTTCTCAACTTCTTGAGCAGCTCTACATCCTTTCAGAGATGCAGCGTTGAGTCGACTTCTCCAAATGGAAAGATGGAGGACACAAACACAGAATGGAGCTCTGAATCTTTTTCAAAGTTGAAAGCTTTATGTGGAGTTGGGAAGTAAATTCCCGCTTTCCACTTCCTTATTTCATTGATCTGATCTCAAGTTGACTGACTATCTTAGATCTGATGTCAAGCTGACTGACTATATTACATCTGATGTCAAGCTGACTGACGGTCTTAGAGCTGACCTAAAGTGGACTGGCTATCCTTGATCTGAATAAGTAAACAAGGACTATCTTATATCTGATCTCAGGTGGACTAACTGATCTCAATTTGGATAACAATCTTAGATCTGACCTCAAGTGGGATGACTCTTAGATTCGATCTCACATATGCTGACTAATATCTGACATGAAGTGGACTGACTGTTAGATCTGGTCTCACATATGCTGACTAACTAATATCTAATCTCAAGCCGACTATCTTGGATCTGACCTCAAGTGTATTGACTTTTATCTGATATCAAGTGGACTGAATAATATGACATTACATGGAGTGAATGTCTTAGATCTGATCTCAAGTGGACTATCTTAGATCTGATATCACATGGACTGAGTACCTTAGATCTGGTCTCACATGGGCTAACTAACTCATATCTAATCTCAAGTTGACTATCATAGATCTGACCTTAAATGTATGAACTATTATCTGAGATTAAGTGGGCTAACTAATATCTGATATCACATGGACTGACTGTATTAGATCTAAAATAAGGGGACTGAGTATCTTAGATCTGGCATCAAGTCGACTGACTACTATCTAATATCAAGTGGACTGACTAGATTAGATCTGACCTCAAATAGATTGGATTTAATCTGATATCAAGTGGACGGACTGTCTTAAATCTGACCTCAAATGTATTGACTATTATCTGATATCAAGTGGGCTGACTAATATCTGATATCAAGTGGACTGGATCTATTTGATCTCAAGAAGGCTGACTAATTTCTGGTATCAAGTGGCCTGACTGTCTTAGATCTGATCTCAAATGGAATCTAGATCTGACCAAGAGGGTTGGCTGTTGTCTAAAATCAAGTGGACTGATTAATATCTGACATCAAGTGGACTGACTATCTTAGATTTGATCTAAATTCTGATGATTATCTTAGATCTGACATCAAGTGGACTGACTTTCGTAGATCTGATCTCAACAAGGCTGACTAATTTCTGGTATCAAGTGGGCTGGCTATCTTAGATCTGATATCAAGTGGACTGACTATTGTATATCTGATCTCAAGAAGGCTGACAAATTTCTGTTATCAAGTGGACTGACTATCTTAGATCTGATCTCAAGAAGGCTGACTAATTTCTGGTATCAAGTGGGCTGACTGTTTTCAGATCTGATCTAAAGTATGATGATTATTTTAGATCTGATATCAAGTGGACTGACTATCTTAGATCTGATCTTAAGCGAGCTATCTTAGATCTGATCTCAAGTACTACAGTCTAGAGAGTCTTCACTGCCAATAGTCACATATGGGAAAGAAACCAGGACTCTAAGGCCTTGAAACCAAAAGATTCCTCAGTCCTTTCATCCAGCAATTCTCTGGTCAGGATTGTGCATCTTTGTAGATCTGAAAGAGCCGGCGACACACTGGCTTCTAATTACAGGTGTCTTTGCTTGGCCCTTTCACAGTGTATGGAAATAAGGAACGAGCGAGCAGAGAGAGGAGCAGTCAAACAGACTGAGTCAGTCACTCAGCGCTTCTCTGAGAGCCCTCATCTGCCTTTCAAAAGGCCCTTTCAACCCGCCGCTCATGCTGTTCCGCCGTCATTGTTATTTTCTCCCCCCACCCCTGCAATTTTGCCAAACGCTTCTTGCTTACTAAATGGCAAGGCCACAAAGATGAAGCGGCGCGGAATCGCTGACGCTGTGAAAAATGGCTTGTTGTGCTGAGGTGAGGCGCTGGGTGGCGAAGACAGAATTGCTTTTGTGCTTCGGAAATATCGCCGGACAGCAACAGGGGCCCTTCGCTAGCCCCCGGCGGCCTGGAGAGCTGCCTTTTGTTTCTGATGGATCGGCATCTCTGGGCTGCGGGACGGCACCTGCATTATTAATGGCGGAAAAACACGTCAAATAATTGCGGTAATATGTCACATTAAGTGCCGCGCGTACCCGAGCAGCGCTTTGCCCTTCGCCGGGTTTACGATAAAGCGGCGTGGTCGGGGAAAACTTTCGCTACTTGCCACAAACTAGCCAACAAGGCATTAAAGTTTCAGTTGGTGTGAAGGATGCTTTTGTTCTGCATGGGATGCCGTTACGGGAGCTTTAACAAGCACCCATGGGTGTCCGTTTGATAGATTGAGAAGTGCACATCTGGCGGTGACAGATTTCCCCGCACATGTATGCAAAGAAAATGGATAATTGTTTTAAAGAGAAGAAAAAGACAACTGTCCAATTTACCCTGCCTTGTATAACGTGAACAGATTGAAACAGGGTCTAACCGATACTGGATGTGTAGCAGCCTTCTAAAACTGACAGCTCAGGTCTTCAGACAGGCAAAGATAACAAAGCTCTGCTGGCATGATAGACTAAACCAGCGGTTTGCAAACACATGAGCGTCATTCTCGTCAGATCTGGTTGAAAATGAATCTATTACTTAGGATTCTTTACTCAGGAAATGGGCACATATTCTTTTTAAGCAGATCCCAAAGCCCTAAACTCTGCCGCAACAAGATAACAAGTCCCTTTAGGTGCTGGGAGAGCCTCCAGGCTAAAGATTGAGCATAGCTGGAAGTCAGTAAATTAGCCTAGTTAGCTAGACTGGCCTAAAGGTCCTGCATAATTCAGTGGTTGAGATGTAAACAAAGGGTTTGGCGTGAAACGTCTCATTGTAGAGACAGTTAGCGCTTCATATGCAGTGTGGATGATGGTAAAATAGTGACACATCTGAAAAAAATCAATAAAAAGTTATGTTTTGGACCAGAACTTGATTGCGCAACTATGGTAAAACAATGGCCTCAGACATCAGCCAACATAAGCATAAATATTTAATGTGAGAACTTTCTCCGAGGGAGCTTTTAGAGGCATTAAGATATCTTCAGATGTCTGGTTCTGTTCCCCAGCACCGTGAACAATGCGGACTCTGGATGGCTCTGTTTACATTCCATTAACTGTTATTTGATTATGCAGAAATGTAGAAAAGTCTGTGTCATTCCTCTTCACCTGTACATCTCTGCAAATTACCTTTAATTAGCGTGTGAACGGTGTTATTTGATTACTTTCCTTTGATGGTCATTTAATTTTTTCTAACTCGTTCAACCAATAAAACACTTTTTTCTAAAGGTTTAATAATTGGCTGGATATAAACCCAACATCAAAAGCTTTGGGTCTAGAGGGATGTGCATAGATAGATATTTGGTAGAGATTGTACCACATAATTGCCCAATTAATACCTAGAACCTGTTGGGAACTTCGGATATTGTACCACATACTTACCCACGTATTGTCTAGAACCCATTAAGAACTTTAGAGGTTGTACCACACACTTGCCCACTTAATACCTAGAACTTATTGGGAACTTCAGAGATTGTACAACATATTTATCTTAATCATTTCTAGAACCTGTTGGGAACTATGGCAATTGTTCCACACACTAACATAATTAATACCTAGAGCCCACTGAGAACATCGAATTATCTACCACACACTTGCCCATGTATTGTCTAGAACCCATTAAGAACTTTAGAGATTGTACCACACACTTAATACTTAGAACTTATTGGGAACTTCAGAGATTGTACAACATATTTACCTTAATCATTTCTAGAACCTTGGCGATTGTACCACACACTAACTCAATTAATACCTAGAGCCCAATGGGAACACTGAAGATTCTGCCACACCAGTTACTGTCTAGAGCATGTTAAGAACTTTGAAGATCGTAGCACAGATTTGCTTCAGTTCATTTCTGGAACCTGTTGGGAAATTTAGAAATTCTTATCCTCTCATTACTTTTGATATTGTAACACTTACTTACTTGTTTAATACCTAGAACCCACTGGGAACATTAAAAGATTCTATCTCACAATTGCCCAGTAACTCTCCAGAACTTGTTGGGAACTTTGAAGATTGAACCACACACTTGCCCACCTAATACCTAGAAGTTTGGAGATGCATATTTGCCTAGTTCTTGTCAATAACCTGTTGGGAATTGTACCACATATCTAGTCAGTTAATACCAGAGCTTGTTGGGAACATTGACGATTCTACCACACACTTGCTCAGTTAATACCTAGAACTTGTTGAGAACTTTGTAGATTTGACCACACACCTGCCCACACAATATGTTTATTGGAAACTTTGGAGATTGTACTTGTACTTGAGATTGTTCATTTCTAGAACCTGTTGGAGACTGTAAATTGTACCACATACATACTTAAGTAATACCTAGAACTTGTTAGGAAAATCATACAACACATTATTCAGGTAATACCTAGAACTAAGTCTTGTTTACAAACAATTCTCTACAGAACCTAAATCTACTAAAAAGTTTCTACTAAAAAGGGAAACCAACCAAAAGTGGTTCTTCTTTGGCATCACATAAAGAACCTTTTGTGGAACCTTTCTTTTCTAGAACCTGTTGGACACTTTAGAAATTGTACCAAATACATACTTGATTGATACCTAGAACTTGTTGGGCAATTTATGCAACTTATACAACACATTATTTAGGTAATACCTAGAACCTAGAGACTATACAAGAAAACATTGCTTACGCAGTGTGGAATGTTCTTAAAACTGTAAATCCAGGCAATACATTGAGGTTAAGGTTCTTTAAACGTTCAAAAGGTTCTTCACACTCACAAATCTTCTTTACAAAAACTATTCTCTACGTAACCTAAATCTACTGAAAAAAGGCATCACATCTAGCACCTTTATTTTCTGGAATCTGTTGAAAACTTTGTAAATTGTACCACATTAATATTCAGTTGATATCTAAAACTTGTTTGGCACACAGTATGGAATTTTCCTAGAACTGTACATCCACTCTAAGACCCATACAGGAACCAAACGATTCTCTATAGAACATAAATCTACTAAAAAGGGAAACCAACCAAAAATGGATCTGCCGTGGCATTACATAAAGAACCTTTTTTAGCACCTTTATTTTTTAGAACCTGTTCGACACTTTGGACATTGTACCAAATACATTCTCAGTTGATACCTAGAACTTGTTGGACACTTTATGCAACTTATACAACAAATTATTCAGGTAATACCTAGAACCTAGGGACTGTATAAGAAAACATGACCTACGCTGTATGACATTTTTTCTAGAACTGTACATCTAAGCTAAGAATCATACAGGAACCTTTATTCCTAAGCTTTGTAGGGGATCACTCTGGAATTGAGATTTGGCATCAAATCTAGTCTCGTTTACAAAACGATTCTCTACAGAACCTTAAGAACCTTTTAAAACCAACCAAAAGTGGACCTTCTGCTGCATCACATAAAGAGAACCCTTCTAGCACCTTTCCTTTGAAGAGTGTAGCTCAGAACAGCTACTTTTCACAACATCAGTGATCCCAGATGACTGTATCTGAGCGACCTGCCATTTAGTTGAAAAATTAGAGTGGGACGGACGCCCACACTGCCGACGAGCTAAACGCAGAGAATGAGTTTAAGGCTGTTTGATAATGATATGTTCACGGCAAGGTGATAAAAATAAGACAAGCTCTTTTGACACCCTGCATTCGTAGCGTAGAGTCTGCATAGAGTAAAGCTAATTAAGTATAATTGCCCAACTTTGGCTTTCCCAAAATGCAACCATGATTACAAACTTCTCCGTGCAATGGGTTCATTAACCTCTTAATAAGATGCCGATATATTTAAATGGGAGATGTGTTTAAATGTGAAACTGTGAAATAGCGAGAAAAAAAGCCCTGATGGGAGAAAAAAAATGACAGCTAAACCCTCTTGACCTTTCCCTCAGCCCATTAAAACGGACCGCCAGCACCTGCCTGGTAATTAATGTGCAAATGTGATCGTGACCACCACCACCACCGCCGCTGCCGTCGCCGCCCCCAACACCCCTACACCCCCAGTTCCCAGCCCCCCTTTCCCCATCCTCCAACTATGTCAATCCCTTCTTTTCCATCCTCACTTTCTCTCAATTAGGCTGCAGCCTTTAATGGAGATTCTCATTACTGAAAGCAAATTGGTTTTAAATTCCAAGTCCATCAAAGGCTAAGTAATCTCGAGTCTATGCAGGAATGCTAAGCTGGTGCATGTCATCTTGAAACTTCTTTCGTCTTTGACAAAACAAGGATTTTCCCCCAAAATTTCTCCTTTGTAGTAGTAAATGAATATTTTATAGTTGTTATTAAATCGTTTTGAAAAGTAACTGAACAATTTATAATTTGCACAGAAAAATGTGTTATAGTTACTCAATGGTTGTATAGCTGTTGAATAATTTATAGTAGATACTGAAAAAATAGTAGCAGGTAGCCTACAGATTATTTTGAGCTATCAAATTATATAAATATTATATAAATTGTATAGTTACTGAATATTTTTTAGTTATTATTAAATAATTCCTAAAAGTAACTGAGCAATTTCTAATTTGTATCAAATAATGTAGTTATTGAATAATTTATTGTAGATACTTATTGTAGAAGTTCATAGCACTAAAGTTATAGCGGTTACTGAATGATTGTAGGTTTAATTTATAATTAGTAATTGCTGAATATTATATAATTAAGTAGTTGCTGAATATATATTCAGCAATTTATAGTGGTTGCTGAATAATTTTTAGTTGTTATTGAATATTTTATGTTTTATAGTTTATAGTAAATTAATTCTAAAAGTAACTCAATTTTGAATTTGTATTGATGAACTGTATATATAGTAGCTGCTGAATAATTTAGTTATTGAATCATTTATAGTTATTGAATAATTGATAGTAGATACTAAAAAATTAATAGCAATTAGCCTATGTTTTTTGAGTTACAGAATAGTTGTATAGTTATTGAACATTTTATAGTTGTTATTAAATAATTTCTAAAAGTCACTGAGCGATTTCTAATTTGTACTAAATAATTGTAGTTATTGAATAATTCTTGGCAATTAGCCGACTAAAAAGTTATAGCAATTACTGAATGATTGTAGGTTTAATTTATAATAGTTGCTGAATATATATTCCGCAATATATAGTGGTTATTGAATCATTTATAGTAGGTACTGAAATTTTCAAAGAAGTTAGCCTAGTTTTAGTTTATGTTCATTTGCACATTTAAAATACTTAGGCTTATATAAAGCCTCCACCTAAATAATATTACAATTTCACAATATTCTACAAAAACGGAAATTAAACATAATAATTATAATAAATAAACAATTTCACAGAAGACATTAAAAACCTACATAATATCAATATTACAAAGCTAAAACCTGTGAATGTGTATACATATATTTGTGTATATGTGTGCCTTCTACTAAAATGTATGGTATTTGCTGAATTATTGCAAGTTTAATGAGTAATTTATAGCAGTTACTATATAATTCATAGTATTTAAACAACAACTGATTACTTGTCTTGTTGTCAATAGATATTTCATACTAATTACTCAATAAGTTATAAAATATATAATTAAGTTTAATTAATAATTCATAGTACACTGTTTACTGTAGTTACTGAATAAGTTATTAGTTTCTGAATTATTATTTTAGTTACTTAATCATTTATATAAATACTTAATAATTCATAATAGTTCATGAATACTGTATAGTGGCTCCAGAATAGTTAATATCAAACTACTAAATAATTTGTAGTGGTTACTGTTATAGATTTTGTTATAGTTATTGAATAATGCATGGCGGTACTCAATAACATTTACATTACTTATCATTTATCCCCACCTATCATTTAGTAAACATAGATTGATATGAACATACTAACTCCAATATACACATATCACTCTGCATTCTGTAATAATAATAATAATAATAATAATAATAATAAATATTAGTAGTAGTAGTATTAGTAGTAATTACAATCTTATTCAAAATCATGCTACAAGGACAAAAGTATTGGGACACCTACAGGAGCTTTTACGACACCCCATTCTAAACCCATAGGCATTAATATGGAGTCGGTCCACCTTTGCAGCTCTGACAGCAGGTCTGGAGCTCAGCAGGGCGTTGGAGGCTATTCTGCACTAAGCCCAATTTCTTTGTTCGTATAGTGTATTTGAGGTGAAGACATGATTACAGTGATCCAAATTACACAATATTGTACATCTGTGTTTTGCCTCATTCAGAAAGCAGTCTGGGCACAAACAGTCCTTATATCCTTAACAGTGACTAGAGAGATCTAAGCTAAGCTATATATTACATCAGTCTCTTTTGTCTAAAGAAACATGTTTTCTATTATCATGAGTACTTTAAAGGAATGATTAATGAAAAAACGACCAACACTGAGGCTAATACTGAATGAAGGCATTTACATAATGACCCCATTAGCTTTTATTCATCAGCAGCTTTTTCATGGAAAATATTCCTTTAATATTCACTGCTTGTGTCTGCAAAGAAGAAAGACCAACTGCAGCCACCCCCCAACATCCCCCCACCCCACTCTCCACTCCCCACTTCCTCTCAGACAGCTCAGATGTTGTGGTGGGAGCTTGAGATGAAGGCTTGGTGGTGGGAGGGGAGGCCAGAGATGGCTGAAAGGGATTTGGCAAGTGCTGTCGTTCCATCACAAGCCTGCAAACTCCACGGAGCAAACACCACCCTCGAAAGACACGGACGCTAATCCACTCCCTGCGAGGGTGAGCGGGCTTGCCAGCGAGCAGAGAGAGAGAGAGCGAGAGAAAGAGCACTTTGAGGATACTTCCCATGTCTCTGCATTGACTGCAGTGTTTCCTTTGGCTGTGGACGCCAGGCGTGAGCTTTTGGAGGAGGACTTCGAAATCAGTCACGCTAAACCAAGCAGGATTTTCATTAGCGAGTGTTTCTCAGTGGCCTCGACTGCGCAGTGGTTGTTTTTTAGAGAGAGAGAGAGAAAAAAAAATTAACATCACGTCCGTCCTGGTTAAACTCATAAAGCCAGTGCTTCTCTTGAGGGCTCTTTACAAAGCCTCCACATTTACTGAAGGCTGGCCAAGTTTCACCCCTGAAACCCAAGAACTAGAAATGAAATCTGACTAAAAATCAACTCTGTAATTTCCTTTATCATCCAGATTACAGCCAACACAGGCACAGTGTCGTCTGTAGTTTTGTGCTACAGCTGCTAAGCTAATGTAGTTCACAAGTGATGGATGCTAATACCCATCTGTTAGCACTGTCCACCACACAGACACACACTAGGCCTGTCTGCCATGTACTCGAAGAAGAGTTGAAAAGGCAGTGCTGGAGGACCATGCTGGAGAAAGTTCTGCTGCCCTTAGTTTAGGTGTAGATTAAGGTGTAGGTTTAGTTTAGGTTAAGATTACATTTAGGTGTAGATTACTCTTAGGTTTAAGTGTAGATTAAGATGTAGATTAAGGTTAGGTTTAGGTGAAGATTAAAGTGTATGTTAAGATTATGTTTAGGTGTAGATTAAACATTTGTTTAGCTTTAGATTAAGGTTAGGTTTAGGTGTAGGTTAAGATTACTTTTAAGTGTAGATTAGGGTCAGGTTTAGGTGTAGGTTAAGAGTACTTTTAAATTTAGATTAAGATTAGGATTAGGTGGAGATTAAGTTTAAGATAAGGTTTTGGTGTAGATTAAAGTGTAGGTTAAGATTAGGTTTAGGTGTAGCCCCTAAGATGTTGGTTAAGTTTAGGTTAAGGTTAGGTTTAGGTCATGTTTATGTTATGGTTAGGTTTAGGTGTAGATTAAGGTGTAGGTTAAATGTAGGTTGAAATTAGGTTTAGGTGTGGATTAAAGTGTTGGTTAAGATTAGGTTTAGGTGTAGATTAAAGTGTTGGTTAAGATTAGGTTTAGGTGAAGATTAAAGTGTATGTTAAGATTATGTTTAGGTGTAGATTAAACATTTGTTTAGCTTTAGATTAAGGTTAGGTTTAGGTGTAGGTTAAGATTACTTTTAAGTGTAGATTAGGGTCAGGTTTAGGTGTAGGTTAAGAGTACTTTTAAATTTAGATTAAGATTAGGATTAGGTGGAGATGAAGTTTAAGATAAGGTTTTGGTGTAGATTAAAGTGTAGGTTAAGATTAGGTTTAGGTGTAGCCCCTAAGATGTTGGTTAAGTTTAGGTTAAGGTTAGGTTTAAGTCATGTTTATGTTATGGTTAGGTTTAGGTGTAGATTAAGGTGTAGGTTAAATGTAGGTTGAAATTAGGTTTAGGTGTGGATTAAAGTGTTGGTTAAGATTAGGTTTAGGTGTAGATTAAGGTGTTGGTTAAGGTTAGGTTTAGGTGTAGATTAAAGTGTTGGTTAAGATTAGGTTTAGGTGTAGATTAAGGTGTTGGTTAAGGTTAGGTTTAGGTGTAGATTAAAGTGTTGGTTAAGATTAGGTTTAGGTGTAGATTAAGGTGTTGGTTAAGGTTAGGTTTAGGTGTAGATTAAGGTGTTGGTTAAGATTAGGTTTAGGTGTAGATAAAGTGTTGGTTAAGGTTAGGTTTAGGTGTAGATTAAGGTGTTGGTTAAGGTTAGGTTTAGGTGTAGATTAAGGTGTTGGTTAAGGTTAGGTTTAGGTGTAGATTAAGGTGTTGGTTAAGGTTAGGTTTAGGTGTAGCCCCTAAGATGTTGGTTAAGTTTAGGTTAAGGTTAGGTTTAGGTCATGTTTATGTTATGGTTAGGTTTAGGTGTAGATTAAGGTGTAGGTTAAATGTAGGTTGAAATTAGGTTTAGGTGTGGATTAAAGTGTTGGTTAAGATTAGGTTTAGGTGTAGATTAAAGTGTTGGTTAAGATTAGGTTTAGGTGTAGATTAAGGTGTTGGTTAAGATTAGGTTTAGGTGTAGATTAAAGTGTTGGTTAAGGTTAGGTTTAGGTGTAGATTAAGGTGTTGGTTAAGATTAGGTTTAGGTGTAGATTAAATAGTTGGTTAAGGTTAGGTTTAGGTGTAGATTAAAGTGTTGGTTAAGGTTAGGTTTAGGTGTAGCCCCTAAGATGTTGGTTAAGTTTAGGTTAAGGTTAGGTTTAGGTCATGTTTATGTTATGGTTAGGTTTAGGTGTAGATTAAGGTGTAGGTTAAATGTAGGTTGAAATTAGGTTTAGGTGTGGATTAAAGTGTTGGTTAAGATTAGGTTTAGGTGTAGATTAAAGTGTTGGTTAAGATTAGGTTTAGGTGTAGATTAAGGTGTTGGTTTAGATTAGGTTTAGGTGTAGATTAAGGTGTTGGTTAAGATTAGGTTTAGGTGTAGATTAAAGTGTTGGTTAAATTGGTTAAGGTTAAACATGTCTACTAATGGACCAAGACCATTTCTGGCCAAACTATCGCCTGAAGTTCTTAAAACTTTCCTGCAGGGATGCTCTACACTGTGCAGGTTAGCAGCATTTCTCTGTGTTCTTGCTTTTAAGCACCGGGTGCCATTCTCTGACAGTTGGTCGAGTGTACTCTCTCTAAGCTTCCGAGCATGGAGTTTGAGAAGGGAGCTTAGCGCTCACTTCTATCCTGTAGTACACTTCAATGGCTTGACGCATGAGAGGCTCGATAATTAGCTGATGAGTTGAACCAGGTGTGTTGGAGCTGGGAAAACATCAAACTGCGCAGTTCTGTGATATTACAAAACTACACATGTGTACGGTAATATTTAGAAAGTGTCACTTTCTTCATCATGATATATCACTTGTGTCATGGGCTTTCAAGAACTGCACAGCTCAGTGAGTTCATTGCCAAACCGCCAGTACAGGTTTTGTGGAGTGTTTAGTTCAGTGTTATTTATATAGTGCTTTCCCAAAGGTGCCTTCCATGAAACAGAAGTCTATCTCTCAAACACAGGAACCAAGATTTCAAGGAAAAATTCTCTTAGAAACATGAAGAGGAACCGAGACTCCCTAAAACACCAGAAGAACCAAGAATCAAGTGTAAAAATTCCCCAAAGCGCAAGAAAGAACTAATGGAGAGAACCAAGAAACAAGAGGATGGACGGGTTCCCCTTTTGAGTCTAGGTTCCTCTCAAGGTTTCCTCCTCTTGATCTGAGGGAGTTTTTCCATTGGCACTGCTGCCACTGGCTTGCTCAAAAGAGGCTCGGACCCGGATCTCTGTAAAGCTGCTTTGTGACAACTTTCATTGTAAAAATGCTATATTAATAAATTTGAATTTGAATTGAAAGTATTAAGAGTAAAAACTCTTAAACACCAAGAATCAAAAGGAAAAACTATCTAGGAGCATGAGGAAAACCCTTGGGCACCTCTATTCAAGAGGAGATGGTTAGCATGCTAACTCATCTGTTGCAGTCAACTAATCTCTCGGGCAACGTTTTCCGAACATCAACACGTCACATCCATGTTTTCCTAACCAACACAGCCACCCCAACACAGCCAATTCCCCCACCAAACTGGAGCTAATCTCACATCAGAAAGGAAAGTGCCGGGATGCGAGTGAGAGCAAGGCTAAAAGCTAACCTGGCTACAATCTCTTGTCAGCTGGCTAACAGCACATCGCGCTGAGAGGATGCAATGAGAGGACAGCAGCACTATCCAGTAAGACTTGGGAATAACTGCAGTATTTTTACTACAGTGTTAAAGCTATGCTATAATATAGGGGTTCTGTGAGCTGTTGCTGTTCTGAGGTGGCTGTAAATAGACCTGTAACGTCGTGTCTCAGCATTTTTTGCATCAACCAAAGTCAATACTTAATACATTTATTAAGAGGTCGTTTGGCTTCCTAAACCAACCCACAAGCTTTACAGTAAACATTAGATTACATGTACTAAATTAGCTAGTCAATATAGGACATATAGGCCGGTTTGGGTCAAATAAGAACTGTTGTGCTTAAAGGAGAATAAGGTTTTTGCAGTTTTGCCTATTGGGCCCTGCCACAAACACTGCCCTCTGTGACCCAGTGACAAAAACGCTTGGGCACCCCTATACTAGAGGAGATGGTTAGCATGCTAACTCATCTGTTGCAGTCAACTCTGCTCTCGGGCAACGTTTTACGAACATCAAAACGTCACGTCAATGTTGTTTCCTAACCAACACAGCCTATTTCCCCACCGCGATTGAAAAAGCAATTGTTGAAATTCGTAAAGCCAGGCATACGGCAGCCACTTAATATCAGCCGCTGAAGGCCTTTTGAATGAGTTCGGGGGGGGGGGGTGCTGTGTAACAGAGCCTATTCAACCACTCAAGTCTTTCTTTTTGAGGAAGAACTGAGCGATATGTATAATTAATTAAATCATTTACATATCAAAACATTCATTTCTTCCTGATAATAGGGAAGAACGTGAAGTGTGAAAGCACCTGGTAGCACATAAAGGCCGGGTGGATTACACTTTTGTGCGGATGGATAAAGAAATGATAAAAAAAAATGTAAAAAAAGATCAGTGCACCCCTTCGCTTCATCAGGAGAACCGGCTGTCTCCAATGGCCACCTAATGAGTATCATTACTAAGGCAAAATGCCACGTTCCATAGGAGCAAGCAGAAGATGGGACACTTAGAAGAGGCTAAAGATAACAATGGGCTGGATACTGGGCACTAAGTCACCGTGGGAAATGTCCAAGTTCTGTTCTTAACCAAGCCTCCGAATAATTACTGCAGCTGAGGAGAATAAAGAGGGAAATGGGCGAAGTGTCATTGTCGCAAAGCAAAAGGTCCATATGGCAGTTCTCCATAATTCGGTTATGTTAGGACTAACCTTGGCTATAGTTAATTTTTGCCTTTAGTTTCAATATAAGACAGATGTTCAATCTCTTCCATTGCCCTTTCTCAGTCAGTAGGCAGCCTAATATTATGCTAATGAACACCTGAGAAGCTGGTGTTGGTTAAGACGTAATGGCCATGTGCCGCGGTGACATTGGGGAAAATCCTGCACATCCTTTAGAAAAGCAGTTTCTCACCATGCAAATTTTTCATCAGTGCAGAGTAATGGAGAACTATTCATTTCACTGCAGTGAAGTAGGAATTAGAAGGGCCTCGAGTGTAGGCTAGATGCACATGAACATTTGTGCTGTGTGACCAACCTGTGCTGAAAAGTGAGCGTATTGCTACTGTAGTGCTAATCAACTTAAATGCAGGTGAAATAATTAAGAATTTATAAATGGACCAAAGTCATGAGTAATGAGTGACGACTAACTAATGTCAGGTGATCGTGAGATTTAACGTGGCCTTTGAAGACTGAAGCTGTATTTTCCTTAACGAACTTCAAACAGTCGTTCCCCCTTCAGAAGAAAATCCAGAAGAACCAAAACAGAGCTGGAGAACAGGCCCAGATTCCCCAAACTAGCAAACTAGCGAATAACCACTAGACAAAGTCCAGGCCAAAGCCGGTGAAACAGTAAAGCGTGACGGAAACTTTGAGAAAATATGGTGGTGTCGCAGATGCCGGAGAGCAGCTCATCACCTCCAGACCTCCAGACCAACGGGAGCCAGGCCTCATGACTGGTGCTTCGGCTGCAAGAAAAGCCACTGCAAGGAGGCGAAGGGGGATCCGCACTAGGCTAAAAGCTAACACTACATTGTGCCAACCTTTTACCATCTCTTCTCTACATCGTCTGCGGCTGGACTACCTCAGCTGAACCAAACTGGAGCTAATCTCACATCAGAAAGAAAAGTGCCGGGGATGCGAGTGAGAGCAAGGCTAAAAGCTAACCTGGCTACAATCTCTTGTCAGCTGGCTAACAGCACATCGCGCTGAGAGGATGCAATGAGAGGACAGCAGTACTACTAGTAGACTTGGGAATAACTGCAGTATTTTTACTACAGTGTTAAAGCTATGCTATAATATAGGGGTTATGTGAGCTGTTGCTGTTCTGAGGTGGCTGTCAATAGACCTGTAACGTCGTGTCTCAGCATTTTTCACTTCAACCAAAGTCAATACTTAATACATTTATTCAATAGCACATTTAATTTAGTATTTGCTTCACAAAACAAGCTCCAGAGCTAAACGTTTGAGGTCGTTTGGCTTCCTAAACCAACCCATTAGCTTTACAGTAAACATTAGCTTAGTCAATATAGGACATATAGGCCGGTTTAGGTCAAATAAGAACTGTTGTGCTTATTATTGTAAAACTAGACAATATACAATTTAATCCATGGTGACATTAGCTAATTAGACAAATTTAGTTTGCTAGCTAGCTTACAGGAAGTGAAAAGTTCCAGTGCTCAAAATTGGAGGCCTTTTGGCTTCCCAACCCATTAGCTTTACATTAAATACTAGCTTTCATTTGCTATATTAGCTAGTTTAAATATGATATATAGGCTGGTTATAGGTTTTGGGTCTTTTGTGCTTGTTATTGTAAAACTAGACAATAGCTAATTAGCTAAAGTTTTGTTAGCCAGCTAGCTAACTGCTTCTCCCAATTGAAAGCTTTTGTCATACTCTGTAAAAATGAGCTAAAGGTAAAAGTACTATGCTATCATTGTACTCAAGAGCCATCACAGGGAACATGTTCTCCAGTATTGTAATAAAATTAAGGAATTACCTCCCATATCTGAATAAATTGGTAACATGCCCATGATTTTTAATGTTGTAAATATGTCAAATAATGCTAAACACGCTACTCTACGCTTTTAAATTGCTTCTGAAGTCTGACTAGTTTCTACAGCGCTTCATGGTAGCGAGATGTCCTAAATATTACTCAACTTGGGAACAGCCTAATTATAAAGAATCATTATTGATGACCTGTTCCTGGATGTAAAAGTAGAACCTCATTTGCATGACTCTCTGAGTTTTCGTAGTAAATTTCCATTCTCACTCCTTATGCTGTCTATGATCTCCTCACTTCAGCCTTAGTTTCCCTCCACTGGCTTTAAAGCTCCAACTTTAAAGTCTTCGTTTCAATTGATTAGGTGGAGCAGAGACTTCCCTCATCCACTATTTAACATGCTTGGTTAGTCCTTATCGCCTCAGATGATCATGAGATGCAAAATTTATTGCAGATGTTTTAGACTGAACGGTTCAGATCTGTGCAGCACAGACACTTTATATCAGTCGATTGTGGTGTGCAGATCTTCTCGTATTTCTCTAGTAAAATATACAGCGGCGTTATCTTCTAAAAGTTCAGAGAACCTCCACATAACACTAAATTAAATAAAGCTGTTCACACTCAATCTCGTTTTTTCCAACGTGGTTCCTTTAGGGAAGGGACTCTTCTGTGGCATCCCTCAAGGATCCATTTGTGGCCCCTTGTTTTTTAAGAGTATTAAGTACTCTTTGCGGCCTCCGAGAGATTGCTTTCTCCAGGTGGGTAGATGATGCTCTCTTCCCTCGTCACTCTTAAGCGACGTTGGCCGCAATAGATGTCTGTTAGCTGGTGTGGTGTGGAATTGGGGACCCCCTGCCTGCCGATGCCGCATTGGGCAGCAGTTCGAAAAAGAGGTTCCTTACCCTCCTAGTGTTGGGAGCGTTGCTAGTGCTAGAGTATTAAGTAGCTGTATCTGCTTTTAAAAAGTCTGAATTCCTAAATCATCACCTAGAATCTTAAAAACAGACATTTCTACATCGTGCTTGGCCTTATGGATCTGTGGTTATGTAAAGTGTGGCCCAGAATTCGAGTCCAGAAAGTTCCAAATGCCTGGACACTTCTGCTGTTGGCTTGAACTAATGAGAGAAGTCGTCAGACTCTGGTTCTAGGAAAAATGTCCAGATGTTTTGTTTTGTTTGTTTGTTTGTTTGTTTATTTGTGTTTTTATATTGAAACTGGGCTTTGCTCAAATAGGGACTCCAGATAGCCTACATTTGCTCTATCCCTGTGTTGTGAACAGAGTTCTCCATGAGATCTGGCTTTAGAACTTAGTATGTTTGATGGCATCTCTCAAAAATCTATTGACATCACATTCTGGACCACTTTTAATAAATTCGCCTATCCTGAGTATCCGGATTATATCTAGATAAGGCCGAGCCACATTCATTTAATTCAATTCAATTCATTCAATTCAATGGCACTTTTAATTTAGTATTAGCCTCACAGAAACAAGCTCCAGAACTTAAAGTTTGAGGTCGTTAGGCTTCCTAAGATAACCCATTAGCTTACATGAACTAAATTAGCTTACATTTATTAAATTAGCGAGTCAATATAGGGCATATAGGCCGGTTTTGGGACTGTGTGCTTGTTATTGTAAAACTAGACAGTACATTTTAATCCATGAAGACAGAAGCTAATTAGCCAAAGTTAGTTAGCCAGATAGCTTACAGAAACAAGTTCCAGTGCTCAATGTTTGAGGCCTTTTGGCTTCCTAAGATCGCCTATCCCGAGTATCAGGTTTATATCTGGATAAGGCCGAGCCACATACAAATGCCAGTGTAAACACACCCAAGACGCATTTAAACCAGATTCAAATCCAATCACTCAAACCACTTCAGGAGGTGGTCTGATCTGAGACGCATCCGTCTCTCCAAGACGCATTCGACAACCAACCCCCTCCCTGTACAATCCAAACACCAGTAATAATTGCTGCACAATGAGTGAATTTGCATATTCCGCCCCACACAGTGATCGGATTTTAGTCTGACTAGCTGGAGACACATTTGACTACCAAGTGTAAAAGCATGTGGCTACAATCTTATCTGGATACAATCCAGATACTAGTCACATGAATTGATCAGATATAAACCGGGTCTATGATGGCCACCGATCTGGGAGAAGAAGGGTTAAAATTCACAGCGAATCACAGCATGTTCTTCAAGTCGATGGACGTTGCTAACAGATAGAGCAGGTAGAGAGCAACAAAGTCCACCCGATGAAAACAATGACCGGTCAAGCTGCAGTATTGTTTGGGACCATCCTCAGGTGGGCCACTTGGGAGCTTGGACACGTTTTTAAATAAAGCTTTTCGTCCCGGTCCATGAGCTTCAGTCTAACCTTTTTAAAGCAAGGTTGAAGACCTTTCTATGAACTCTATGGTGGTCATAGAATCTCTGATTGGTCAGCTTCACCTTGTATTGCGAGATAACCTTGTCCTCCAGACCCTAGCCATTAAACTGTCCCTCTGCTCTTCTTTATCACCGCTCCATCGGGATGTCCTGAGCCCCAGCCTTCCTCACCCCACTGGTTTGCTGTCTTAAACATCTCCGGTGGCGTGGCCTGATTTCTGTCCTGCCTTTGTCCTGCCTCTTCCAGCCTGTAAAGTCAGTCCTATAACTGGTTCATAGGCACAACCAAATCATCCTCTCTAAAATCCCATAATTTAAAGGAATCATATACTACATGAGCAAAAGTATTGGGACACATCTCATTCATTGTCTCTTCGGACAGCAAGGGTATATTAAAAAAAAATTGCTTTTGTTGGAGTAACTGTCCTACTGTCTCTGCTGTCCACTGACAGCTTGGCTTTCTATTAGATTTTGGAGGCGCATTGCTGTGAGGATTTGATTGCATTCAGCAAGAAAAGCGTTAGTGAGATCAGGATGTTGTGTGATCACCATCCATCATTCCAGAAAACATAGTTCCACTGCTCCACAGCTCAGTGCTGGTACTTCTCTACAAAACAGTGCCAAAACATTAGTACCACTGACAGGTGAAGTGAAAAACAATGATTATCCAAAGGGTGGGATCTACATATTAGGCAGCAAGTCTTGTGGGGTGTTTCCGGTATGCAGTAGTCAGTACCTACCACCACCTCCACCTGTGAACCAAAGCCTGGGTCATGGGCTCCTAAGGCCTCATTGATGCTCATGGAGGCCCCACCTCACAACCTACAGGACTTAAAGGATCTGCTGCTCACCGTAGTCTTGGTGCCAGACACCACTGGACGCCTTCAGGGGTCTTGTGGAGTCCATGCCTCGAATGGTAAGATCTGTTTTGGTGGCACAAGGGGGACCTGCTCACGATTAGGCAGGTGGTACTAATGTTATGGCTGATTGGTGTATTTTGACTTTATTAAAGAAGCCTCTGATGAAGCTGTTTCAAGGTCAGAGATTTGCACCTCCACTGCTGGTGATTATGAAAATGAATATCTGAAAAATGATCCATCAGCAAGTCATCATGTCCTCTTCTGGTTAAATATTAGTATTAAGAACACATTTTGTCTCTTCTTTGATGGTCTAATGTGTTTACAAAAGACTCATCGTGGCGCTTTCAGACAGCCCCTTTCAGCCATAATGGAATCCGAGACACTGTTATACGCTTAATTTTCAACCGCATCAGTCAGCGAACATCAGCTAGCCCTCAGATCTACTCTTCATTAAGGCTGAAAGTCTCCAGTGTCTGCTTCTATTTTCTTCCCTCACCTTGAAGCTTTGACACCATCATGCCTGTCACCTCGGTTTCTCCATATGGTGCCATGCGGCTGAGAGGGATGGTGGGAAAAAAACGCCCAGGGCTGGAATTGGAGAGAGATGCGCAGGATTGTTCAGCTGTTAGCACCTTAACAACTTCGATAACCGTGAGCCTCTCTAACAGCCCTTCATTCTTCTTCTCAAAATATAAAAGTATTGGGACACCTGCTCATTTGTTGTCTTCTGAATTCGAGGGTATTAAAAAGCTTCCCTTGGTGGAGTAACTATCTCTACTGTCCAGGGTAGAAGAAGGGTTCCTACTAGATTTTGGAGGAGCATTGCTGTGAGAATTTGATTGCATTCAGCAAAAAGAGAGTTAGTGAGGTCAGGATGCAGAGTGTTGGATATTCACCACCCAACCTCATCATCCCCAACTCCGCAGCTCATGCTCATCAAAAGTATTGGCTGGAGAACCAACCATCATTCCAGAGAACACAGATCGTCCACTGCTCCACAGCTCAGTGCTGGGGGGCTTTATGCCCCTCTGTTGGCGTCCTTCTTTAAACCCTTCAAATACCATAGCAATCATTCTGCAATACTGTAACTCTCATCTAGCAACCATTTAGAAGCCGCATAAAACACCATGGCAACCACTTAGCAACACCACAGCAGCTACATAAAACACCATGGCAACCACTTAGCAACATCATAGCGTCCACCTAGCAACCATTTAGTAATGCCATGGCAACTATCTAAAAACACCATGTTAGCCACTTAGCAACACCACAGCAGCCACCTAGCAACCATTTAGTAACACCATAGCAACCACCTAAAAACACTATGACCACTACTTAGCAATGCCTACCAACCACTTAACAACACCATAACAACATTACAATCCTATGACCTCCACTTCGCAACACTCAGCAATCTCCTAGCAACACCATTGCAGCCATCTAGCAACCTCTTATTAATACCAAAGCAGCCATATAAACACCATAGCTTAGCAATACCTAGCAACACCATAGCATTCACCTAGCAACCACTTAGTAACACTATAGCAGCCACCTAGCAACCACTTAGTAACATCACAGCAACCATTTGGGATACCATTGCTTGCACTATGCAAAACTACACCAACCACCTAACAGCAGCATATCAACCACATAGCAACCACTCAGCACCACCATGGCAACCAAATAGCAACAGCCTAGTGGTAACAACTTAAGTAGCTGAGGAAAGGCATTCTTCTAGGGAATGATGTGGTTCCCTATTTTACCACATAACAAAACCCCACTGCGCCCCAGATTCTCAGGGAGGGAGGGAAACATAAGCCACCCCCCTGTCAGTCATCCAGCCATGGGCCCCGACATGGCAGCATGACTCGCCCTCAGATTTCAGTGCAACTTAATGCAAATATAAAAATGTATAATTTAAGCTCAGTATAAACAGCGTCCCGACTGCAGGGGTCACACAACGTTCCCTCTGCTCCCAGCTCACCAGAGCTGCTCTTCCAGAGAAGACCAAAGGCTCCTTCTCTTTTTTCATGGTGTGTGTGTGTGTATGTGTGTGTGTGTGTGTCGGTGTGGGTAAACACAGAGTTTGTGTAAACACTATGGACTTATCTACCTCAAAAAGGAAGTAAACAAACACAGCACTCACGCATGCGCAGCCATCACACACACACACACACACACACACACACCGCAGGCCAAATATATTTGCCGTCTTCAGCTCTCTTGATGCGCTCACGGCTGGATATTGACAGCTCAATTTGATTGTGTTTGGGTTGGACTCTGAGCGATGACACACACACTGTACACACACACACACTCGCTGCCTCTCTCCGCCTGACTCACTGATGACAAAGCACTTTCGCATCACATTTGTCTCGGGGTACGCGACTGCGTACAATTAACATCTCTCTCTCTCTCTCTCTCTCTCTCTCTCTCTCTCTCTCTCTCTCTCTCTCTCACTCACTCACTCACTCACTCACACACACACACACACACACACACACACGCTGAGTTCCTCGTCTTCCACTCATATTTCCTCCCTGTAGGTCGCTGTAGCCTGTGGAGAACGGTCAGTCACTAATTAAATAACGTAATGTCGGGCACTTCCAGGCAGCCTGACCAACCAATCACTGACCCCATTTCAAGGCTGTCCTGACCGATTCGGACCAATTTGGACCCAATTGATTAGAGGATGGCCCCCTATTTCAACCAGGGCACATACAGTACATGCATGCAGTAAATACATTTACATATACAGTACTGCCAACCAAAGGTATGGGGACCTGCCTTGCCCCTCAGTCAGTCAACTAACCTAGTTTGGTTGATAATTAGGATCAGTTAAACTGTACACCTTCAGAAACAGGTTTTTGAGACCTTTGCAACATTGGTATTGTAATTAAATCATTAATTAACATAAATCATTATTAAATCATCTATAAATAATTCCAATCACATATTATAACATAATAAATAATAATTATTAACCTAAATAAAAAAAACTAAATCTGCCCTCTGGTGGATCATCCACGCCCTGCATGCCCCAGAAAGATACATACAGATTTTTAGGCTCAGAATGACTTACACAAATTGTTAAGGCCACTCAGGAGTATAAGGGGTTAAAATGTTGTCTTCTGTTTTTTTCCCGGTAAAAATGCGAGGAGCAATAAATTCCAGATCTATCACATAGAATTCAAAACAGAAGCCCTATATTCAAAGTGTTATTTCAATTGTTATTAATATTATTGTTGTTGTTGGTATTATTTATGTATTTACTTTTTTATTTATTAATTGGTCACTCAGTCAAATACACACTTAAAAAAACGTAAAAAAAATACTTTTTACTCCCTGTAATGTAAAGCTAAAAATATCTAAGGAAAGTTATCAGGGTGGAAAGGGTTAAAAAAAGGGGCCATTTTTAAGCCCTTTGAAACTCCAGCGACCCGAAGAGGTTCCATTATCTCTGAAGCTTCCCAGAAGTGACCGACCTACCAGTGTGACGCACTTCCGAGTAATGAGTTGACTTCCAGTAAAAGACTTGTAGTAGATGTGGGGTTCCAGCATTATGGTCATTTTATCAGTGGAGGATATGTCATTTCAGTGTTTCCATTATTTTGGTGTTTTTACTTTTTCTGCTGAAAAACAACTGTAGATGGTTTGAGATGGTCTAAGCAGGTCTTTAATGGTGAAGGTGGTTGAAGAGCTGGTCATACAGTCGAAAGAAAACATACCCTATGCTGGGGTATGTCTCTAAATGGTCTCAAATGCAGTCAAAGCTCTAGATCCACAGATATCAGCGTACGTTTCCAGTCCCACTGTAAAATAATTCCATACTGCAGACAAAACTGTTGTGTTACCTTGAGACTCGCACGTCTCGCTGTTGTGGGCTGGGAATGATGCCTGTTAACGGTGCCTAGAAGACACCAGAGAGCGCTCTGTGCTAGAGCACAGCGGTAAAAACAAAGGATCTGAACTAAAATGGGCTGGAAATCAACACCTGATTTATCCAATCCACTGGACCAGGTCAGGACACCCCTAATATTTACACACAACATCTATAATATTATATATAATCATACATGATGCCAGACAGCGCTGATTGTTTATGGCTCATTTGTATTAGAACTATTCAGAAAGGCTGGGCGTCCCCTTACTTTTGATGGGCAGCGTACCTTTCCTCCCCCAAGGCCTTATGATGACTTGGTCCACTGCAGATCTCTGGCCTGTCTGTCCAGATTAGGGCAGGGTGCCAGTGAGCCTCATCTGCATACGGGCTGGTCCCCAGCGGCCAAGCCTCCAACACTGCGGAGTGTGACTCAACCGCCAGCAGCGAGAGGAGGCTAGGTAAACAAGACTGGCGCGCGCTGCTGCAGCTAATGAAAGGTGATGTACTGTACGCATCAAAGCAGCCGAGTCGCTCTCCTCGCGCAGGAGAGGCCGAGGAGGAGGCCCCACTCGCAGGCCTGAGAGGTGTTGAAGCCACGCAGTGCTTTGTTGTTTGGCCAGAGCAGCTTGGTGGCCCTTGTTCCTGGAGCTCTCTTGTCCTGCACACTCCAGCAACCATTATGGTCACGAGGAGCATCTGAGTATTTGAGCTAAAGGGGTTTTTCCATAGACTCCTTCACTGGGTGCTTCTTTAAGTATTGGGACGCCTGCTCATTCTGTGTTCTTCCGAAATCAAGGCTATTAAAAAGAGGTGCGTCACACTGGTAGGTCGGCCACTTTTGGGAAGATTCAGAGATAATGGAACCACTTTGAGTTGCTGGGGTTTCAAAGGGCCCTAAAAATGCCCCCCCTATTTTAACCCTTTCCACCTTGATAACTTTCCTTAGAAAAAAAATATAGCTTTACATTACAGGGAGTAAAAAAATATTTTTTTTAAGTGGTGTTAGTTAAGTTTGTAAGTGTGTATTTGACTGAGTGTCCAATTATTTAAAAAAATTAAGTAAATAAATAATAATAATAATAATAATAATTAAAATAATTGAAACACTTTGAATCCTTGGACAATGTTGGATCCTTGAACCTCATCATCCCCAACTCATCCCAGAAGTACTGGATGAAGCACCAACCATCATTCCAGTGAACACAGTTCTTCCTCTGCTCCACAGCTCAATGCCAGATACGTTCATTGAAAGTGGTGTCCACAAACTTTTGGAAGACATTTTTAACCCCTTATACTCCTGAGTGGCCTTTAAAAATGTTGGTGGAGTAACTGTCTCTACTGTCCAGGGAAGAAGGCTTTCTGCTAGATTTTGGAGGACCATTGCTGTGAGGATTTGATAGCATTCAGCGACAAAAGCATTAGTGAGTTCAGGATGTTGGATCCATGGACCTCATCATCCCCAACTCATCCCAGGAAAGAACTGGACTGAGCACCAACCATCATTCCAGTGAACACAGTTCTTCCTCTGCTCCACAGCTCAATGCCGGATACGTTCATTGAAAGTGGTGTCCACAAACATTTGGAAAATTTTGCCGGTGCGCTCTGGCCTTTAAGCTTAGTACTGTGCTGTGGTTTAATTGCACAGCTCTGAATCTGGCAAATATAATCTCTAAAATAGTGTTAAAATATTGTTGAACATTTCTGATCGTTCCTCTTCAAAATCCCTCAAATGTTGTGGCAGGCTGCCAATGAGCTCATTAATATTCATCCTGCTCGTTTTGCTCCCCACTGTGTGTTTTGAAAATCTGATTTTGAGCACTTATCACACTGACTTCACTTTCTGCAGTTTCCCTCACTCCTCAATAATGTCGCCTTCTGATAGCTGCAAATTCTGCGTGCATATGGCGAGCAACACCCAGGAGGTTGAAAGCCCTTCGGCGAAAGCTCTCTGAGAAATACAGCGGCGGCAGAAAGAGGCCTTATCAACCGAGAGCACTGGAGCTGCAGAGTGCTCTATTTATTGGGGATAATTGGTTACAAAGTTTTTACTGTTCAGCAGTAAAGGTCAGCGTCTAAACACTCATTCGCTGGTGTAATAGACAGGGCCTGGGTGGTTAAGGGCCGTGGGTTTGAAGGTTGAGGGCTTGATTGTGGTCGGGGCCCGCAGCCCTGCTGCTTCAGGCATGGTCACGACTAAAGGAACTGGACCAAATGTTGCTGTGAAGATGGTGCCCCCCCACATTCTCTTCGCCCCCGGGAGCGAGTCACATGGCTATTTTGTCATGGAGCCCACTAGCGTATTACGTACGTCTCACCTCTTAACTCCTACATGGGTTTGGATCTCCATGACGTCTCGTGTGATTTCATTCAGTGTATGACTCCTACCGTGACCACTCTGACAGCCTTTCAGACGCATTCGTGCAGCTATAACACTTCTCACACCTGCGTGTGGCAATTCCACGGCCTCCAGTGCAGCTGCTCGTGAAGAGCGACTCCACTTCTGAACAGGCCCTAATGTACATTGCTGTCGTTCTTGGAAATAAGGTTACAGTAAACATGGTGAGCAGTTCTTGGGGAAAATGGAAATCCAAAAATGGATGGAAATGTTAAAGGACTGATTTTCTCATTTCTTAATCACAGCTCGGAGGACTGAACTGGAGTAGGATTGCTGGCCCTTGTTCCTGGAGCTCTGTTCTCCTGCACACTCCAGCAATCATTATGGCCGTGAGGAGCATCTGAATATTTGAGCTAGAGGTGTTAGAGTCTTTTGAAAGAATACCACAGAAGACCTAGTTTTGCTTTCGGTCTTAAGCGAGTGGTCAGAATGAGATCTGACCTCGTGTGGACCCAACTCTCTGGTCAAGCTTAACGTCTCCCATAGCGAGATACTACCCCCCCAGAATGGAGCATCGCTGGTGGCATTCCACATCAATACAATTAAGTAGTAAGGCCTGGGAACGAGGTAATTAAATCAAGGCCACAACTTAGTAGGGAGTGGGAAGATGCTAAGAAGTGGCCACGTCTTAGTAAGGCCTGAAAATTATATAATTAAGTCATCGCCACAATTTAGTAAGGGTTGGGAACGAGATAATTAAGTCATGGTCCTGACTTAGTAAGAGTAAGGTTAGCAAGGTGTGGGGAAGTGTTCCTAAGTCATGTCCACACCTTAGTAAGGCGTGGGAACAAGATGGTAAGCAGTGGCCACGTCTTAGTAAGGCCTGAGAGTGATATAAACAAGTCATTGCCACAATAAAGTAAGGGTTGGGAACAAGATAATTAAGTCATGGCCATGACTTAGTAAGACGTGGGAACAAGATGCTAGGTCATGTTCACGACTTAGTAAGGTGTAGAAACGAGATAATTAAGTCAAAGCTGCAACTTTGTAAGGTATAGGAATGAGATCCTAAGTTGTGGCCATGACTTAGAAAGGTGTGGGAACGAGATAATTAAGTCATGGTCCTGACTTAGTAAGAGTAAGGTTAGTAAGGTGTGGGGAAGTGATCCTAAGTCATGTCCACACCTTAGTCAGGTGTGGGAACAAGATGCTAAGTAGTGGCCACATCTTAGTGAGACCTGAGAGTGATATAAACAAGTCATGGTCACAATTTAGTAATGAGTGGGAACGAGATAATTAAGTCATGGCCATGACTTAGTAAGACGTGGTAACAAGATGCTAGGTCATGTTCACGACTTAATAAGACATGGGAACATGATGTTAAGTCATGTTTGCTCCTTAGTAAGGTGTGGAAATGAGATAATTAAGTCAAGGCTGCAACTTTGTAAGGCATAGGAACGAGATCCTAAGTCGTGGCCACAACTTAATAAGGTGTGGAAACAAGATAATTAAGTCATGGCCATGACTTAGTAAGACTTGGGAACAAGATGCTTGGTCATGTCCACGATTTAGTAAGGTGTGGCCACGAGATAATTAAGACAAGGCCACAACTTTGCAGGGCATAGAACGAGATCCTAACTTGTGGCCTTGACTTAAGGTGTAAGGTGTGGGAACAAGAACTCCTCTCACTTAGTCATTGCCCAACTGCCCAACATCTTGTTCCCACGCCTTACTAAGTTCTCAACTTAGGATCATGTTCCCACGCCACGTCGTGGCCACAGCTTAATTTTTGTTATTTATGTGGGATGTTACCAACAGGGCGCCATATCACCCTATCCTATAATTATTATTATACCTTCATTCTCTACAGTGCCAGAGTGTTGGATTAGGATTGGAAATGAGCTCTGCTGGAACGTGGATCCCCAGCAACAAATCTCTGGGATCCCCATGACTCATACAACCTTCATACCTGAAAAGCAGAGCTCAGTCAAACCTCCGGTGTGAAGGGGATAAAAAAAGGCCTTAAAAGAAGCTGTCCACCTCCTTCAGATCAGTTTGATGGCGGGAAGGAAGCGAAGTCAGTATTTTCTGTTGTGGATGCTGCCCATGAGGACAGAGGTTTTCGGGTTAAGGCTCTGTTGTTTTATGTCGGAGGCCCTCAGCCTTTTAGCTACTGTTCACGTCTTGCAAACATCTAAACGGCAGCGAGGGACGGCGTGCAGTTTATTACAGAATGGGTCCGGGCCCGGCGATAGGTTTTTACCAGAGGCTCAGAGCTGACCTGGCTGAACCCCTGAAGCCATGTGAGCAATTGTATTTATCGATCTGTTCCTCATCCTATGAGTCATCTCATCTCACAGACACACACACACACACACACACACACACACACACACACACACGCACGCACAACCTTACGGAGACTTGTAAAGGAGCTTTAAGCGCTGGTGATTTTCATAAGGCAAGAATATATAAAGGACATATTTAGTCGATAGTGTTTCTGAGGGTGGTGACGGTGGTGTCCCGAGGCGAAATTGGGGTTGGGGGTGAGATTTATCTATAGACAGTTCTGTCATTGAGGAAGTCAATGAAAAAATGTTCAGCTTCAGGTTTCAGTGGCTTTTGAAAGGCCAGGTAACCTGATTAAATCGAGTAAAATAATTAGGCTGCACATAAATCTTACTCTCATACCACAGAGAACTAGCAAAGAGCATTTCCTGAAGGAAACGCAGGACGCTTCCCCAGCTTCAGTGGTTTCCACCCCTAGACAGTTGCCAAACTGTTGATAAGGGTGAAACAGCTTTTGCTAGGTGGTTTCTATGGTATACCAGGTGGTTACTGTGGTATTGCTTGATATGGTTTTGCTATACAGTCACTAGGGTGAAACAGCTTTTGCTAGGTGGTTTCTATGGTGTTGCTACACCAGGTAGTTGCTAGATGGTTCATATGGTGTTGCTAAGTGGTTGCTAGAAGGATGCTATTGTGTTGCTAGGTGTTGGTATTTCTCAAAGGAAACAAAGAATGGTTACCCAGCAAGTGGTTTCCACCTCCAGACAGTTGCCAAACTGTTGATAAGGGTGAAACAGCTTTTGCGAGGTGGTTTCTATGGTATACCAGGTGGTTAGGGGGTAGTTGGTAGGTGATTACTGTGATATTGCTATGTGCTTGCTGTGATCTTGTTATGCAGTCTCTAGGGTGAAACTGCTTTTGCTAGGTGGATTTTATGGGGTTGCTATACCATGTAGTTGCTAGATGGTTGCTATGGTGTTGCTAAGCGGTTGCTAGAAGGATGCAATTGTGTTGCTAGCTGGTTGGTATTTCCTGAAGGAAATGCAGAATGGTTGCCAAGCTTAAGTGGTTTCCACCAAACTGTTGGTAAGGGTGAAACAGCTTTTGCTAGGTGGTTTCTATGGTATACCAGGTGGTTACTGGGTAATGCTTGATAGGTGTTGCTATGCTGTTACTAGAGTAAAACGGCTTTGGTGGATGGGGTTGCTATACCAGGTAGTTGCTATGGTGTTGCTAAATGGTTGCTAGATGGTGCTATAGTGTCGCAAGGCAGTTACTATGGTGTTGCTAGATGCTTGCTGTGGTATTGCTAGGTTCATGCCATGGTGTTGCAAGGTGGTTGTTATAGTGTTGATAAGTAGTTGCTATGGTGTTGCTGAATAAGTGCTAGATGGTGCTATAGTGTTGCAAGGCAGTTACTATGGTGTTGCTAGGTGCTTGCTGGTTTTGCCAAGTAGTTGCTAGGTGGCGCTGTAGTGTTGGTAGGGCTTGCTATGGAACAGATTAGTGGATGCTAAGGTGTTTCTTGGTAATTCCTAAGCAGTAGCTATGTCCCAGGTGGTTGCTATGCTGTCCCAGGTGTTGCACAGTGGTTGTAAGAAAGATGTTATAGTGTTGCAAGGTGGTTGCCATGGTATTTGACTTGCTTGCTAGGCAGTTGCTCGATTGAGACAGAATGAGATATGACCGATCTACACAGATGCGCTATACAGTATATGTCCATAAGTTTGTGGACACCTGCTCGTCCTTTGTTGCAGTAACAGCCTCGACTCCTCTGGGAAGGCTTTAGATATTTTGAACATTTTGCTGTGAGGATTTGATTTGATTCAGCCAAGAGTGGATTAGTGAGGTCATGGGCCTGACTGAGGCAGTTGGCTGGCCTTTAAAGGCATATATGCCTCATCTGCAGTAGTCTGTAATAGTGTTAGCGTTACTTCAGGTGCTCACAGTCCTGTGTGCCATATTTTTTCTGTTGATGTGAGGGGGGAGAAGTGGGATAGCCATCTGAAAATGTGGGTGGGACATGCACCCCCCCCCAAACCCCCCTCCCCACGCCCCCCATAAATTATATCGGTGGTAATGTTAGCTGTAGGGACAATTGCCTCGTCTAATACACCTCTATGACTCAACGTGCCATATGGTGTGGAGGTAATGTTGCAGAACCTATGTGGCCTGTGTCGGGGTGTGTTAGCATGGCTGTATTTCACCCTGAACTGGCACCAGGTGCAGGGCAGAGCAGAAATAGAGAGAGTACAGCGCCCATCCCCCCAACGCCCAGGTTAACCCGATTTATGGCTATTACTTTGCAGCGGTAATCCAGCGCGGTGGCGTTAGGAGGAGATTTGCAGCCAAGTGGGCAAACACAGTGAGCAGTGAGGAGCTAGCAGTCCGTTCAAAGACAAAAGGCCGGGCTGGCGACTGACGCTGCTGGGCTTAGTGCTGCGTGACAGGCTCCAGGAAGGACAGAGCAAACCTGACGGAATATATTAGTCAATATTCATTCTCTCCGAGCTCTAATGAAGGGGTCGCGCAGCTCTGTCGATACGGGTGCAATCAAAGTGACTTTGCCTGAGCCTGGCTCTTAAAGGGATGGAGGGCACAGATATTAAGGCAGAGATAGATGCCACAATAGCACAGTTACAGCTCTCTATATGATTAGTTTCCAAAACATGCGTTTATTTATGCACATTTGAGCCAAATGTGGGCTGTGGTTCGCCTGGCATAGATGGACTTGTTCCTCCTTCAAAATAAAATCTGATATAAGCAAAACAGAGTTGGAAAATGGTCCAATTCCAAAACCCTATACCTGTTACCTAACAGTCTTGACTCGTTAAACAAACGCCCCCCAAATGTACCCAGCCTAGTGAAAGCCTCTAGTCAAAGCTGGGGAAAGGCTAAAAGCTAACCAGCTACATTCTCGTCGGGTTGCTAACAGCTCATTGGGTATCGCATTTACTTAACGGGTTCATTGTAGCTGCCTCGTAGATGATCACCTGACATTCAACTAACATTCAGCTGAACTGAACTGAATGTAAATGAGTGTCTGTTGAGTGCAACACTACACTTAACCCTGACCCTAACCTTTAGGGTTAGATTAAAAATGTATTTTAAGGATTAGGATTTAGGATTGATTAAGGGTAAGGTTAGGGTTAAGGTTAGGAATAAGGTTTAGGTTAGGGTTAGGATTAAGGGTTGATTAAAGGTAAGGTTAGGGTTAGGATTAAGGTTTAGGTTAGGGTTAGGATTAAGGTTTAGGTTAGGGTTAGGATTAAGGGTTGATTAAAGGTAAGGTTAGGGTTAGGATTAAGGTTTAGGTTAGGGTTAGGATTAAGGTTTAGGTTAGGGTTAGGATTAAGGCTTGATTAAAGGTAAGGTTAGGGTTAGGATTAAGGTTTAGGTTAGGGTTAGGATTAAGGCTTGATTTAGGGCAAGGTTAGGGTTAGGTTTAGGATTAAGGGTTGATTAAGGGCAAGGTTAGGGTTAGGTTTAGGATTAAGGTTTAGGTTAGGGTTAGGATTAATGGTTAGGTTAGGGTTAGGATTAAGGGTTGATTAAGGGCAAGGTTAGGGTTAAGTTTTGATTAAGGGCAAGGTTAGGGTTAGAGGTAGGATTAAGGTTTAGGTTAGGGTTAGGCTTTAGAGTTGATTTATGGGTAAGGTTTGGGTTACATTTAAGGATTATGTTAAGGTTAGGATTTAAGGTTAATATTAGTTTTTAGGATGGATTAAGGGTAAGGTTAGGGCTCAGATTTAGGGTAGATTCAAGAGTAAGGTTAAGATTAGGCTTAGGATTTAGAGTTGATTCACAGTTAATGTCAGGTTTTAGGCTTTAGAGTTGATTTAAGGGTAAGGTTTAGGCTTTAGAGTTGATTTAAGGGTAAGGCTAGGGTTAGATTTAAGGTTTACTTTAAGGTTAGGATTTAGGGTTGATTCAAGGTTAAGATTAAGATTAGGGTTAGGATTTAGGTGTAGGTGCAGGCTTACTTTCAATAGCCAGTGATTTACATTCAGCTTAGAGCTCAGTTGCATTTAATACATGCCGGATGAGAATCTACGAGCCATTTACAATGGACCATCCAAGTAAAGTGATACCGCACATTGTACTGAGAGGACAGGTCGAGAGGACAGCACTGCTGTTCTGGAATAATTACAGTTTTAAAAGAGAATAGCAGGATGTTTCAGTCTGAGGCTAAATAACAGGGTGGTAAACAGGCTTGGGAAACTGCATCTGAGCATTTTCTGTCCTTCTTTCAAAGAACAAATTTTGGACAGACCAGCCGATCCTGATGTTAAGATGATCCCACTCACCAAAGTGGAAAGTTTGCATCACATTCAGATGCCATTTCAGACATAGTCTTGCCCTCTTGTGCCCTTCTGGCCCTAATCTGGGAGCTCTAGAAGATCTGGTGGTGGAGATCTCGGAAATTTGCGGAAATCTATAGCGTTGTGTCTGAAGATCCCCCCTCCAATGTTCTTCGCCCGCTCACAAATATTGTCATGTTGGAGCTCGGGAGAGTGATTGAACTGCAGGGATTTGTGAATTCCTGAAGGAGGCCTTCGTCGGGGTGACTAATCCATCACAGCAGCTGGGATGAGGCCGGCGGATCTGCGCCCTAATCAGAATGAATGATGATGCCGTGATCAAGGATGCAGGTCAATCTCTTTCCAAACTTCATTTGCATCAAGCGTCGCAGCCCCCTAGCCAGGCGCACACACTCACAGACACACACACACACCGCCGCCTACCAGGCCAGGTTACCAAGTGTGTTTAATGCCCTTGAGATGCCGCACTCATAGGTGGGGACGCAGAAGTCAGCAGTGCAGTGTAAGGTCTCAAAGGTAGTATGTATCCTCATTCCTTCCAGATTCTGCTCCATTTTGACATGATTGCATCATCCAGTTTCTGCTGATTGTTCAGGAGCACCTCCATTCCAAAAGTGTCCTCCTGGAGTCTCCTGGACCCAGCGACTGTGAAGAACCAGCCCTGAAGAACGCTAAACTCACTCTCGCCATGTTCATGAAACCAGGTATCTTCTAAAATGACTTTTGCTTTGTGACCTGATGCATCAACATGCTGGAAGTAGCGGTCTTAAGAGCATGGTCAGCAATCATCCATGCTGTTGGTGCAGATTCGTCAGACCAGGCTACGCTTCTCCTTGGTCTTCAGCTGACCAGTGTTGGTGCAGCACTGGTGCAGCACTGCACTCCACTGCAGCCTCAGCTTTGTGTTCTTGGCTGACAGGAGTGAAACCTGACGTGGTCTTCTGCTGTTCTATACCTGGCCATTCTCTGTTGACCCCTCTCCCTCTCCCTCATCAACGAGGTGTTTTTCCGTCTGCAGAACTGGATGTGTTCTCTTTAGCCGGCCTTCATTCCTCATTCCGATGGTTGATGTGGAGATTACCTGAAGCTGCTGGTTGCTGGGGCGTCTCTGCTTGTTGTGGCTGAGATTAGATAACTGCGTGAGTAAGAAGGTGTCCAGGTCTTCCTAATAAATTGATCAGGAAAATGACTTCTAAGCTAAAAGCTTCAAAGCAGGGTCAACAAAACTTTTCTATTTGCCAGTGGATAAAAAAAAGGCAGTGCCTGAGTTTGCTGATACGGCAAGACACGTTTTTTAAAAGGCTCGCTCTGAAAGCATATGGAGATATTTCGTCTAATGACATCTTTTTGATGCGAGAAGGCAGCGTTTGGCAGGGAAGCGAGCCAAGCGGAGTGGGTTGAAGGATGACACAGTATCAAAGCCGAGGGAGCACTTAGGGCCCGGCGCTATGACTAAGGGTGCTCAGCATGCGCTCCGGATCACACCCAGGAATGCTTCCAATAAAGTTTGACTCATTCTTCTTTCTGGCTTTTGTCCTGAGACTGAGGATGTGAGGTGGGGGCTTGATGAGCTTCTTTGTATACAGGCGCACGAGCCGCGCAGTGCTCGACGTCGATCCGCCTCAAAACGGCGTGTGCAGCTTTTTTTTTTTCCCCCTTTAAAGATGGAAATAAAGTTCAGCTCCCGCGTGACGGAGACACCTTCGCATTGTTTGACCTTTGACTAAACCAAGGTGCTGCTTGTAGAATTTGAATGATGATGTTGCACCACCTTTTTTTTTTTTATCCATACCACAGATCTGCGAGCAGCACCACACGGATGTTTCGGGTCACAAATGATTCATAATAATGAAATATTAAATTGTAATTATATAGACACACCATCCCTGGTCTGGAGTGAACTCTGCCCATTATATTAGCTCCACTTTATTCCAATCCTAGCACTCCTGGCACAGGTGAGGGAAAGGCCCCCAGAAATGAGTGATTAAATGAATTAATATTTAAATAATTAGACGTTTAAATTAATAAATAAATAAAGGGAAGGATCTCAGGAGCTAGTTTTGTTCTGACCAGCAGCTCACATCTCCATTTTCTTCACATTCCCAGATTCAGACTCCCAGGGTGTTCTTCCATCATCTCATGATAACAGAATAATTAATTTGGGATCTCAAGAAACCAAACATTGTTCCCTTTTAGATTTGGCTGCAGGTTGCAAAAGGCTGGGAACCGCTGGTGTCCAGGCTTATATACAGATGTAGCATGAAGTCGATCCTCTACCGAGCCCATAAGATGGCATGGCGGTTGTTTTTAAGAAGAAGTGGCCTCTACATGTGTAACTGAAGTTTCTAGTGGCCACAAGATAATACGTTATCTCCTGGCCTCCAGATATTTCAGTATATTATCTTGTTAATTCCAATTAAAGGACCATAGAGGAGCACTGTGTAGTTCTGTAATTCCAGACTGTAGTCACCCCATTCTTTAATGCTCAGGACCCCACAAGACAGACCACCACACAGCAGACTGCAGTATTTGGGTGGTGGGTCATTCTCAGCACTGCAGTGACACTGACGGACACAGTGGTGGTGTGTTAGTAGTGTGATGTGAGTGATCCACCCGGAATTCCTGCCTATCCCAAGCGTTCCGTTTTGATCTGTTACCCATCTGCTAATGGAGGACCCCCACGGCCCTCCAGAAGAAGAAAAGGCCTTCAAATCCGAACACATTTCCATATCATTTGTATGATGTGAGGACACAAACGGGGCCAGTTAGACGATGCTATAAAAAGATTTCCATCATTCCTTATGCATTCCTTACTTTCCGAAGACGAATTGTTCAGCATGGCCCAGTTGTGGAGGTTTCCTTTCGGGCCTACAGTGCTGTTTAGTTTTCTGTCTCTCTCTCTATCTCTCTCTCTCTGTCTCTCTGTCTCTCTATCTCTCGTTCTCTCTCTCCTTGCAAAAGTGTTTTTCACCCTCAACTTTTGCAGCAGCCACGGCAGCAGCAGCTGATGCGGCGCACTCTCAGGCTGAAGTCCTGAAGTTTAAGATAATTGAAAGAGTTTACTGGGTTCGAAAAAACCTGGTCTCACTCTCTGCCCCATTTCAGAGAACTCATTTTCTGAGTGGCAATTTACAGTTGATTTGTGGACACAATAAGCGCACCATGGAGTGTCTTCTCTCGTCCTCCGCCGGCTGAGCCTGGAGGCTGTCCGGCCTAATCTGTAGATTGAGACACTGATAAGTCTACGTGTGTGTGATTGCTCTGTCTCTCACTCTCTGTCTTTCTCTCTCCCTCTCTCTCTCTCTTCCCCTGAGGGGGCCACGTCCACCTCCTCCACCATCCCCCTGGATGCTTCTCTGCTTGATTGCTGAGACCTTGTTTTTTTTTTTTTTTTTTTTTTTTCTTCTCCAATACTTTATTCCAATCCTAGCACTCCAGGCACAGGTGAGGGGAAAATGCCCCCCGAAAGAACCGCAAGCTGTAGAAATGAGTGAATAAATGAATGGATGAATTAATAATTCAATAATTAGACGTTTAAATCAATAAATAAATAAATAAATGGAAGGATCTCAGGAGCTAGTTTTGTTCTGACCAGCAGCTCACATCTCCATTTTCTTCACATTTCCAGATTCAGACTCCCAGGGTGTTCTTCCGTCATCTCATGATAACAGAATAATTAATTTGGGATCTCAAGAAACCAAACACTGTTCCCTTTTAGATTTGGCTGCAGGTTGCAAAAGGCTGGGAATCCCTGATGTACAGGCTTATATACAGATGTAGCGTGAAGTCGATCTTCTACCGAGCCCATAAGATGGAGCACAACGTATTTTGGGGTCTTTATATATTATTTTGTCACCTATATTATATTATGGCATTAATATATTATCTCATGACCCCATTATATTATGTTGTGGCCACAATATAGCATCTCATGCCCTAAATATAGTATCTTGTGGCTTTAATGTATTATCTAGTGGCCACAATATATTACCTTGTGACCATAATATATTATCTTGTGGCCACAATATACCATCTCATGCCCTAAATATAGTATCTTGTGGCTTCAATGTATTATCTAGTGGCCACAATATATTACCTTGTGACCATAATATATTATGTTGTGGTCACAATGTATCATCTCATGCCCCAAATATAGTATCTTGTGGCCACAATATATTAACACTTGTCTTCAGTAAATTATCTTGTGGCCTTAATATATTGTGTTGTGGTTTTAGTACATTACCTTTTTTCCTCAATGTATCTATAATCTGTTGTATGTATGTATGTAATGTTGTTTTGCGACAACCCCTGAAGGTTGTCTCTTCGCTGTGGTCTCCCAGCTCTGAATGTAAATCTCACAGCTTCTCACTCCCTCAAAACAAACAAACAAAAAGTCTGTTTGACAGAATGCTGGCGCGCTGCAGATCGCCATCACAGCCAGCGGGGGCACAGCTCCATAAATGGATTGCACAGCGTTATTGACCGACGCGGCCTTTCAGGTTAAAGTCTGCATAGATATACAGAGCCTACTGTATGGAAGCTAACCAAAAGCAACCAGCAGCTAAACAGCCCTTAAAATATGCCTTTTCCACAAATGGAAAAGCTTTTTTAATTAGCTTTTAATGGAAGTACATTTTCTATTTGTGTTTTCTATATAAAATATATAACTTATTTGATATATTTAGCATTTATTTAATCATGCTGTTGTCTTGGTTTCTTTTAAATAATGCTCTTACATTACATTATATGCCTATATTTGTATACTTATGCCTATGTGTGTCATGCAAAAACCTTAGATGTCCAAACTGGCAGCTTTTCAGGAGAAGGAAAACATCTTCTTAACTTTGAATGGAAGTCAGTGTAAAAAGATTTGATTCCAAGTCATTTTGGAGCATTTCTATTGGTCCATTCATCATAAAATTGGGCCAGTGTAAAGAATAACCAGATTTTTATTATCTCAAGAAATGACAAAATGGCAAAAATGGAAAGTTCTTGCGTAACAACGGTAGTCTACTACATATCAATGCACTCCCCAGAAACTGAAAGTCCTGATATTCCGGGTCTCGGGTTGGGTGGTGACCTCTATTTAACTTCAAAGACTCAAATTATTGCAGACTTTTGCCTTTTTCTGTTGCTGAAGGATGTCAGCTTTTCAGTACTGGAGCAGCTATAGCCAGATTTGCATCCTGTGTGTGTGTGTGTGTGTGTGTGTGTGTGTGTGTGTGTGTGTGTGTGTGTGTGTGTGTGTGAGAGAGAGAGAGAGAGAGAGAGAGAGAGAGAGTTAGTTCCAGGCGGCTCCTTCGCTTCAAAGGACGCCGCAGTCATTTAAGGTCAGTTCAAAGCCAATAAGAAGCGAACTCAGCATTATGAAGACCTGCAGCTGACATCCAGTGTTTACGCCATTAAACATACATAAGGCGCAGCAGGTTAGCCTTGCGATGCTAAAGCTAGATCTTCAGCCAATGCTCCCGTTCACTCAGCACACATCCAACAGCCTGATTTAGAGTTCCAGGCCCTGTCTGATGTGTCTGCCTCTTTGTGAATATTTACTAAGATGTCAGATTACTGGAGGATATTTTACAAAGCAGCGTTTCTCTCTTAGCCGGATAATTGATCCGTCCAGGCTCAGCCCACAAATGCACTCTTTAAGCTTTTCTGAGGTTAGAGATGTTCCACAGAGTGCTGGCTAAATACCTGAGCAACTAGGCAAACCTGCTGAAGTAGCAGTGTGTTTCAGATGGTCTAAATGGTAGAAAGCACACTCTGCTGGACTGTTGGGTCTTTATAAGGCTGTGAAATTTGCACCCCCTTATCTTTCCTTAATGATGATTATGGTCAAGCCTTAGCTCTAACAAGCAAACAAGCAAAGGTCTGACACCTGGGTAGAAGTTATCTACAGAGATCAGATCCTTTAGGGTAGAGGAGGAGGATTGTGGAGATTGTGGAGATCACTTGACCCATAATGCCCAGACTCTTTCATTTTATCTGTCCTGTGATATCCTACAGCAACCTGCTACAGGTCACTGTGCGTTATCCTTACTGTCTGTATGTGTATGTGTGTGTGTGTGTATGTGTGTGTGTGTATCCAGCTGCACCATATATCCTATTGGCATTTTCATTGCAGTGTGTGCATGCGCGACAGTCGCGTTGCAGGAATGTGCAGTGTCCCATGACTAAACCAAAAACTAAATTTGGGGTGTAAATTTGGTCAAATCATGGTCAAAATGTGGTGAAATGTGGTGTAAATATGGTGAAATCTGGTGTTTGTTTGGTAGAATAATGATCAAAATATGGTGCAATCTGGTGTAAACGTTATCAATAATCAAAATTTGGTGTAAATTTGTAATCAAATGTGAGGTTAATGTGGTAGAATTGTTAACATTTGGCCAAATCTGGTGTAGATTTGGTGATTTCTTTTGGTGAAATCTGGTTTATGTTTGGTAGAACTGTGATATCAGGTGTAATTTTGGTAGAATTCTGGTAGAACCTGATAGAACTGGTAGAATTCAAAATCTGGTGTAAATGTGGTAGAATTGTGATGAAACTTTGGTGTAAATCTGGTGAATGTTTGGTGAAATGTTGTGTTTGGTAGAACTGAAATCCGGTGTACATTTTGTAGAATCATGGTCAAAATGTGAAGAAATCGGGTGTAAATGTGGTAAAATTTGGTGTAAAGTTATTGTAAATGTGCTGCAGTTTGGTGTAAATTTGGTGAAATCTGGTGTGTGTTTGGTAGAATCGTGGTCAAACTGTGATGAAATTTGGTGTAAATTTGTAGGTATATTTGGTAGAATTGTCAAATTTTAGCAAAATCTGGTGTAAATTTGGTGGGTTTTGGTTATATCTGGTGTTTGGTTGAACTGAAATCTGGTGTAAATTTGGTAGACTTTTAGTAGAACCTGGTGTAACTGGTAGAATTGTGGTGAAAATTGTGGTGTTAATTTGGTAGAATCTGGTGTATTGTTTAGTATTGTAATATATAGTGCAGAAAAATATATTTATTGCAATGTCAGTTTTTTTCATGTCGTGCAGCCCCAGTCTCTGTATCGTGATGCGTATAGTAGCGCCAGGTTATTGCCAATACATAGCCCGAATATCTACCACACGCCATACAGAGTTCACACTACAGTGAATACAGTGAAGAATGGTGGAGGGGTGGGAGGTAACCATGCTTCCTACCCCTCCACCATGCTTCACTGTATTCACTGTAGTGTGAACTCTGTATGGTGTGTTCAGCTCTGCAGGATTAATCACTCTTATTAGGTCTCATATTAACTCTATTAACTCCTTCCTTTTCTACTTTCATTACCTCTAGAAAATGATTTCCACAATTGCGTTGACGAGCTGCCGTCACTGAATCACTTATCGTGTCTGTCTCTGTGCACGTGTGTGTCAGCGTGTCAAGTCAGGCTCATTCAGCACCCTCTCATTTGCTTGAAAACAGGCGTTGCCGTTCGTAATTATCCCGGCCCATTTTAATGAGTTTTTCACCGCCTCTTGAAGCAGTAATTGGATTTTTCTTGAAGCAATCCTTTTAAATGTGTGAAATCGTGTATTTAATTTCCAGAGGAAATCGATGGTGAATGCCGTTGCTCGTCCACAGCCTCGTATGTACGTCTGTGCCTGCCTACATGCGACAGGCTGGGCCCAGCCGAGGCAAGGCGAGGAGGGCCGTATATTTACACCCGGAACAACATCTAGTTAGCCTAATGAAACCTGTAAATCCAATCCAGACGCTTTATAAGTATTTGGTTGGAACTATATAAGCGAGACGGCTATAGTCTCTCTGGGACTTTCGAAGCGCGGTTCATTTTCTAAATGGACCACCGTTTTTCACGGAATGCTTAGTCCGACCAAACGCGAACGATTAGCCACTTTAATCCACTTGCTCCTTGTCTTGCTTTGACATTTGGACATTTGCGTCAGTGGAATTAAATTAAAGCTGTAGAAACGTACAGCTTGTAATGTTTCTTGAAGGGGGGGGGCAAACCTCTCCAGGCTTGTATAGCACAAGCTAGAGAGCGAGCGAGAGAGACAGAGCGAGAGACATCCCTGTAGTATATGATGCTGGGATGATTGCTGAGTGTTTTGGCCCACCTCCAGCTCGGCATGTACATTTGAGGCGCCATCACGCTCAAGCTTGTTAAACCACCTTAATCAATTAAGAAACACGGAGGATCATCTTGGCAAAACCACGTCCATCCGTCTGACACATCCAACGGTGTCGGAACTACAGCAAATGCAATAAAATGACCATTATCACATTACTAATCCATTCACTAAATCAGCTGTGTCCGGCTTTGGCCATGGAGGGCCTGTCTGGAGTTTAAAGAAGTTGTTTGGTGGTCTGTACTTAAATACACCTGATTCAGCTCAGCGGGTGTAGATGAGCCAGGAATATATAATGTAGGTGCTTCCATCTTCTACAGTTTCAAATAAGAAGGGAAAAATACCCGAAGCTACATTTTGGAGCTAATGGTCTGTCAGTTCTTGTTTGGGAGATTTTTGTCCAGGCTGCTAGTTCTGTGAGGTTCTTAGGCCGTCTATGACTTAATGCATGTGTAGGGGTGTCCGAAACATGTCTAACTGGCTCTATGTATTCTGGGATTTGTCAGCTGCCAAATGTTGTTCAGTATCACTACATAACCGGGGGTCAGTGTACATTTTAACCTCTTAACACAGTAAGGCTTATTACACACTATACTGTATTATCCAGTAACTACAGGCACTCCTGTACAAACTGGTGGGGCTATTCTTTGATAATAGAAGTTCGTAATAACAATTTCAGCCTTATAGAGAGGTTTTATAATTTGATTCTTGAAATAATGGCTTGTTTCTTCATACCAGTGCAATCTACCAAGTGCAGCTTTCGGGAAAACAGGTTGCGATGACGTGAAATTGTCTCACAAGACTGCTCAGACTGTGAGAAGAGTAACCGAAATTTCAGACTTGCCAGAAATCCATGCGGCTGGACGACTGCTCACTCTGAGCTTGTTTGGGCAGTTAATCGGGCATCACTTCCTCTCTCACACTGCATGTCAAACCAAGTCAAGTGAAAATTCAGACAGATCCTGAAATTCAGCCGGCTATGACCAAATCGAGTTTAAAAACGAGCTTAATAAATCGTACAGTGTGTGTATGGTTTGGAGCAACTAGCAAACTACAGCCATGTATTATATTGTGTATTTTATGCACATACACCAGGTTTGTGTGGTGTTTGTGTACTGTACTGTATTGTGATTAGCGGCAGCTTCCTGTACAGTGATAAACCGTTACTCACTACTCCCTTTTATTTTTTTTAAAGCTTTGGCTAAAATGGCTTCACCTTGCCTTTCCTAACAATGACTGTGAATAGACTATAGCTATAACTTTTTCATTGTACTCTTTCACTTATACATTTTTAAATATACACCCCTCCCCCCACACACACACCACCACACCATACCTATACATAAAACACATGAAAACTTTGAACTCGTTGAAACAATATGTGTTACTTTATTTGAAAATCATACATGAGACCTGTAGGTCGAGAGCGTCAACAGAAATCCCCTTTACAAAACCGGAGAAGCTTCCGTCTCCAAATAGTATGTACAAACGTAATAAGACCAAGCATATGATTATTATTTTTTGAGGGGGGGGTTGGGGGTGTTGCTGATTGTCGGCTAGAAACACGGATAGGTGTTTCTGCATGTTTCTGGCGCGCTGTCCTCCTTTGTTTCGGGCAGGAAAGGCCACTCGCGATGCTCTCAGAGCTGCCATTGTGGCTTTGTGAAAAGGAGTAATGAGGCATTTGTAAAATACACAGCGACACAAAATAAACAGCAGATAGAAAGCAATTTGCAAAGTCAACAGAGCCACCACTCGTGATCAATTTTACACCGGCGCTGGCAAAACTAGTTAATGTGCGTTTGGGGTTTTTGAGAGTTGTTGGACTTTTTCAGTGCGGCGTTCAAAAGAAAGCTCTTTTATCCGAAAGAAGAAAAAAAAGCACCATTGTGTACGAGTCTTAATCCGCCTATTATTCGCCGGGTATATGAGCTTGGGTTGAAACTGAACTGCAACTTGTTGTGGGTCGGGTTTCCCAGACATTGTTCTGTTCTTAAAGATGCTGCAGAATCAATTTATTCAGTATTTTTAATTGTTCTCGTTTCTCGGGTTTCCTCCTACCTCCTAATAAAACCACATAATACACTCTATGTCCAAAAGTTTGTGGACCCCCCTTCTAATGAATGCATTCAGTTATTTCCAGTTGCACCCACTGCTGACACAGATGTGCAAACCCACACACACAGCTTGTCTAGTCTCATTATAGAAGTACTGCCAATACAATAGGACTGTTTGAAGCAATTAAACAAGAACCTATTGGCATCACTCTGCCTAATGCCAGACATGGGCCAGAGGGGTTTATAGCCCCCCAGCATTAAGCTGTGGAGCAGTGGAGGAACTGTGTTCTCTGGATTGATGGTTGGTTGGTGCTCCATCCAATACTTCTGGGACGAGTTGGAGTTGATGAGGTGTGGTGGTGATCTACCAAACATCCTGACCTCACTAAGGCTCTTGTCGCTATATGCAATCAAATCCTCACATCAATGCTTCTTTAAAATCTAATAGAAATCCTTTGTCTCTGGACAGTAGAGACCGTTACTCCAACAAACGTGAATAAAGTACTCCAAAAAAATGAATGAGCAGGTGTCCCAATACTTTTGTCCATATACAGTATTTGAATTGGCTAGGTTAAATTGCCCCTAGGTGTAACTGCATGGGTGTGTGGCTGGCATCCTGTGGTGGACTAGCGACCTGTCCTTAAGCCTTATGGCTAACGATCTCAGGTAAGTGAGTAAATGAGTAGATGAATGTCTGGTGGTGTTTGGCTTAAGAAAATGCTCAGATTCGGTTTTACAAGCCCATTTACAACCCTGTTATTTGGCCCTAGATTGAAACCAGCTGTTTTTCATGGCAATTCTGAGGCGCTTTGCTCTGATTGGCTGGTCTACATCGAGGCACCTTGATAGCTCACACAGAGCCAACATGTTTAGCACAACGTTAGCAAAGCATAGTCATAGCTTTGTTTTTTAGCATTGTAATGACAATGTGAGTCATGATAGCGAACACCAGATGCTGCTGTTTTCCTGTTGGCTGGTTAGCCCGGCTAGCTAAATGGCCTGCGTTTTTAGCTTAGCACTTACACATTTCTTGCATTCTCTCACACTACTTTCGAAGTTCTTTTACCAGCTAGCACCATCAGACTAAGCCGTGATCACAAGGCAGAGTTCGTGCAGAAACCCATGGGGTGCATATTTTCCCATATCTAGCAGCCTAGCGGTGAGGTGAGGTTCTCCAGGAGTACTGATAAACATCATGGTAATGATTGTCCCAGAAAACTAAATACTGAAGTTAGCAAAGCACCATATTCTCAGGAAGAGTGGCTGTCTAGGACTAGGACTGGGTGTAGCTAATATCTACAAATGAGTCAAGACTGTGATGTAATAGTTTTGGGGTTTTGGAATTAGCCTGTTTTTCCAGCTCTATTTTGCTGTGATCTATGTGGTGAATTTTGTGTACAACAGTGTTTGAGGTCCACGGTTTGCCAGTTTCATGGTCCGAACTCTCATCATTCAACTACACTGAGGAAAATACATTACCCTGGATCAAGTCTTTTGTCATTGCTGAGTGAAGTACATTTACGAGGTCCATCCGCCAGTTAACAAACCCAGCAGGCAGTGCGGTAAACAAAAAATATGATTATGCTTAAATGTAAAAATGGCATTGATTTCTAGTCATGGTGATTAATGGCTGGAGTGCCTCATCTGTAGCGCTGATGCGATGCGTGGCCCTCTCGCCCGGCGTTATCTGCTTAGCCCAGCTACTCGCTGCTTATCCGCTTAATTAAAATGCTATTTATTATTACTTAGTGCTAAGTCAAACGAGATTTCTATTGCCCTTTTAGTTTTCATTTAGCGAGCCAGTTAACAAATAATTACATTTGCTTTCCAGATAACAGCCCCTCTCTAATGATCACAGTGTTCTCAATCTTCATTACCTTTGCTTCAGAGACCAAATGACTAAATTACCAATGGGGTCATACGGAAAATCCATTAGCAAAAAAACACTGTAACGTCTGGCTTAAAAACAAACAAACAAGCAGCCGTCGTAACGGGGCAACAGTGCCGCCATAAAGCACACAGTGCAAAAGTGTCTTTACATAATCATACCTCTAACAGGGACTATTTAAGAGCTACACAGAACAGCCGTAGCTCTGAACCAGGGAATTACATTGATTTTTCTAATTACATTGCTGAGATGTAAACAGAGTCATTCAGAATGACGCAGTGTGAAAAGCTCTGATCGCTTGCAGTGGCGGTAAATGGAACCAGGCGGCTGAAGTGCGTAAGGCCTCGGAAGGCTTTGAAAAGCTGCCTCGCAGACTGTAAGCGCACGAAATGTTTACAAATATGCTGCCGAATGCCTGATTTGGCTTAAGGTACGGCCTAAAATATACTTTTCGATGGGTGGAGGGGTACGTGAGGGGTGCTGTAAGTCAACATAGCCTTTTTTTCACCACTTATAAAATATATAAGACACATGGTGGTGGTAGGTTCACTGGTGGCTTAGTAAATAAAGTGTCTAGAATTCTGTTTTAGTCGTGATGAAGTCGCTGCTGTAAAGACATCAGAGCTGGTTTCTTTGCAATGTAGCAAAATTTCCCACCAATTCCCACTCTGAGTGACTCTGCTTAATATTAGTATTAATAATACTACTACTACTACTACTACTACTACTAATAATAATAATAATAATAATGAGCTGGATGAGCTTTTAAGCAGCATCACGAAGACATAAAGAAAACACCAACTGGCCAACAGTCACCCCAGGGGCTTCCAACCTACAGAACATCACAAGGAATTCTTCAGTAATCTCAAATAGACAGCTTAACTGCAGTGTCTCCGACCCTTATCTACACCCTACATGCCTAAGGTTGTTAGGTCCCCCTTTTGTCCCATCAAAGCAGCTCTGACTCATTGAGGCATGGACCTTGCAAGACCTCTGAAGGTGTCCTATGGTAACTGATGGTATCCGACCAAGACGTAAGACAGGTGGGGCCGTCCATGGCCGTCCATGACCCTGTTGCCAGGGTTCAACCATTGTCCTTCCTTGGATCGCTACATACTGGGAACACCCCACAAGACCTGCCTGATGTTTTCGTCTAGCCGTCACAGTTTGGTTCTTGTCTGAGTGGCTCAGATTCTTATGCTTCTTACCCATTTTCCCATTTTTCCTGCTTCCAATACATCAACTTCGAGAACTGACTGACCTCCTGACAGGTGCCACTGGACAAGATAATCAGTGTTCTTCCCTTGATTTGTCAGTGGACATACACTATATGGACAAAAGTATTGGGACACCTACACATTCTACCTACAGGAGCTTTTATGGCATCCCATTCTAAACCTATAGGCATTAATATGGAGCTGGTCCCTCTTTGCTCTAAGTTCTACCAGCAGCAGCAGGTCTGGAGCTCTGCAGTTATTGAGTCAGTTGGAGGCTTTTCAGGACTCTGCTCTGAGCTCAGCACTCGGCCCCGACCCTGCTCTGTAACTTTACGTGGTCTCTCTGGTTCCTAAAGTAACTCTTCCACTGTTCAATAATAATACCACCATAATACCAGATCTAGGAGGGAGGAAATTTCTCCTATTACATACAGAACCACGCTGGAGTTCAGTGTGAGCTCTTCAGAACCTCCCGTTCTAAAGTGCTTGTGTTTTTTTTAATACACCTCCGGCAACAGGCATGAATGAAACACTTCAATTCAGTGATTAAAAGGTATGTATGTCCCAATACTTCTATCCATATACTGTACCTCCAGACTTTATTACCATCAGCATGCTTTTTAAGGTGCACGATTTAGGTTGAACACAGTGTGCACGTGCTGTCTGTTGCTGAACACCTCCTTATACTGGGGCTGCGTTTCTAACCTGGCCTCTAAGAGGAGCAGCAATTTGACGATTTATAGACTGGGCTTTCCGCTGTGCAGGGGCATCGCCCATCCCGCCTGGCCGCGCGCGGACGTGTGCTCGTATTTCTGGATGTATGTTTATTCTCCCCGAGACAACAGAGTCATCAGTCACCGCTCTCCGAGGCTAATTTAGCGGAGGCCTTTTAAACGCTCCGACGTGGCTCACGCCATTCATCAAAGCCGGGTGCAAGCGCTTGCTCGCTCGCTCGTTCACTCACTCGCCCGTCCGCCGACGCCCGCCAAAGCCCTGATTACTGATCATCCGTCTGCTCTCGCCATGCCGCACCGCACTGCAAACACAAAACACACCACCTATTTATGAGACGCGACACTTCAGCGCCGGCCAGAGATTTGGGCACGGTCTGCTGACCAGAAACAAGCTAAGGAAGTGTGTGTGTGTGTGTGTGTGTGTGTGTGTGTTTTTAAGTTTTAATGTCTGTACAAAAAAAATATATAATAATATAATAATAATAATAATAATAATAAAGAGTGCAGTGATGGCGTATGTGAAGGACATTTCAAAGCCATTTAATTTCACGTTCACGTTAACATGGTTAACCCCTAGAAGTCACAGCTGCTGATGGCGATAGCAAAAGCATGGGGTACCTTAACGGTTGACCCTAATTAATCCCCGCTCGTCTCGCTCGTAAGTGGAGCAGCGCTAGAAAAGTGGAGCCTCAACAGCCTTATATTCCATGTTTGTCATTTGTTTATGTCCCATGTAAAACAGAACCTCTTAGACTTAATTACCCAATTACTGAATTTTAAATAGCAGAAAATGACAGAACTAGCTGCAGACTTCTAAGGGTTAAAAACTCCAAGCAAAACCGTTGGCTGTAAGACACAGCGGCGGTCACTCTGCGTACGGGCAGAAAAAACACATGGAGTCTAGAATCAGAGCCGTCTTCGCTCTCCGAAGGGAAACCACTCTGCGGTGCAGAGGCACATGCCAGGAACAGTCTGGATCTCGCATTATAAAACAACAGCTCCCAGTCGGCACCCGCCACTACAGCCGGCAGCCAGTACACAGTGTATGAGGCAGAACCTGACACTGCAAACACATTTGTTTCTGGAGCCAGAAAGTGCGAGGGAGATAAATGGGTTTAATCCAACCAGGCGTCCCCCATCTACTGGCTGCTTCTACGTTCTCCCCATACAACCAAAAAAAGGAAAAAATGGAAACTGAGAGAACAAGAGGTTCCTCTTGGAGAATCCAGAGCCCAGAAGGCAAAGAAACAGACAAAAAAACCCATCTCGATCGAAGACCCTCTATAATACTCTATAAACAGTAGGGGGTTTTCCATGTTCGTGGACTTGAAGGACTTGAAGAACTTTAGGAGCGCTTTGAGAAGCTACAGATTAAGCAACGTCAGCGCTTCGTTTCGTACCAAAAAAAAAAAAACTAGAGCCGGCTGTCGGACGTGAGGCTATGCGGAAAAGATATTTTACACAGCAACATTTGCAGAACCTCACAAGGCAATGTGTTTGGAAACACAGGAGTTTTCCTTTCCCCCTTTGATTTGTTGTTTTCAGAGAAAAACAGTGGTCAGTGTTCTCGGCTGCTCAATTCATATCGATTTGTTTTCTTTTTTCGTGAGTCATAGAAATGTTTGACAAAACAGAAACATACAGATACCGATCAGAGAACACTGGTACAGGGCAACGGGGCTAGTCGGGTGTGTTGATTTATCGCCACGGAGACAGAGCGCCTCCCGACAGCCAACCGCAACCGTATTCTCGGATGGGAGACCCTTTCTTCCTTTAGTCCTCCCAACCACATCCCAAGTCCAGGCTTGGCATCACCTTCTGGTTTGAAATTCCGAGTGCACTGAAGGACGTAAGAATCCACAGCTTGTCCTTAGAGAATCTTATCACGGCCGGCCTGTGACAACGCCACAGTGTCCCGTTGTGTCCGTTTATTTTCTTTTTTTCGTAAAAGCGCATCTCGTCTGATAATCTATGCCAGGATATCTTCTCCCACACACAGAACTGTTCGGTATTTTGTCCTCCCACCCACCTCTTTCAAGTATCAGTGAGTCATTGGCACTCTCTCGAATACGATTGTTCATTTCCATCATGTCCTTGATGTCCTGATCGGACGGCTGAGCGGACGGCTTAAGGGCTGCGAACCCGTGGCTAGGAGGAGAAGATATTGCTGCTGTTGTCGCTGTGGCCGTAGAGGTCGGCCAGCTTCTTGAAGCGCGGCCCCCAGTCGCTCAAGTAGTCGTAGCTCTGCTCAGAGTCCGTGCTGAGCGACTCCAGCGAGCTGAGCGACTCGGCCACCGAGCCGCTGCCCTCGAAGGCGTACGTCTGCAGGGAGTCGTACGGGGGCGCCGAAGGGTCCACGTCAGCGTTATTCAGGCGGTCCCATATAAAATCCCGGAAGATGCCGTTGTCGGGCGTGATCTTGTACGGAGGTGGGCGCGAGCAATACAGCGTGGGCACCTCGGGCGTGACGTCCCGTCGCGCCTTGCTGTCTCGGGTCACGTTGAGATTGCGCAGAGCCACCATGTCGAAGGCCTCCGTGTCCTCCTCGCCACCGCCCTCGTCATCGTAGCGCACGATGTTCTCCCGCACGTCGCGGTCCTCGTCCAGGATCAGCGGCTCCTTCTTGCGCTTCCGCACCGTCACGATCAGCAGCACCAGCACTGCGGGCAAACAGCGGAGAAACGCAGCGTTAGAGTTTCAGACCTTTGCTTTCAGGAGAAAACACTGTAATTAAACCCGAACTTGTAGGAACTGCGGGGAACTCTGCTACGTCTGGACTGTCTTCTGCGTATGTCTTGTTTTTGAGGGCCAAATAATAGGCAATACAGAAGAACCACTGGAGATTAGACACAATTCCGTCAGAAAATGATGAAAGCCAGCTGAAGTCTCAAGACCTCCAGAACAGACAGTTACTGTTAAAAACTTTTAGCCTCTAAATCACAAAACAGAGGCAACGACTACGAGTGGAGACGGTGCCGTATATATTTATGCCATATATCTCACACTGCACCAAAAGAGCTAGAATGTTGTTTAGCACCAAGAAGATAACTGCTATTATCTCTGCAGTTCAATTAAGCCAGATCAGGTACATTAGCTTTATCAATATATTCATCAGATTGGGCTGTGGCGCCTTCAGCGCCGCCGCTGACAGATCTGGAGTAAGAGGCGTTTTATCACGGGGAGCGCAGGGACAGGGCCTGTTACGGAGTTTATCTGATTTAATCACCTTATTACATGCTTTAGTCAATTACGGTAGACTACTGTGCGCTCACCCTCACCACCCTCCCCCCCTCCCCCCCCATCCCCCTCACCCCCCTACACACATACAGACACCGGGAAGACAGTGCCTACAAAGGTATTGTTAGCATAAGCAGCAGTGTTCTAATCCTTTGGGTAAATTTAGCTTCAGCACTTCAGCACCTCCGTGGTATGAAGAGCATTTTGACAGTTTTCCTTTCTCAAGTATTTGCTTTTGGCCTTCAGGGGGAATGTTTGGGATGGGAATCAGGGAGGGATTGTGGTCTTGCAACACCCTTAAGCCCCTTTGGAGCACCTTTTGGAGACCAAACCTACTTTAGCAAGGCCTGAAATTTGGCCTTCAGAATTAGCATTATTAGCCCTGTCGTAAGGACGTTTTGGCTAATGGTCTGCCCAGAGTGAGTTATTTTAGCCTGGCCGTAGCTGCAATTCCAGAATGGGATCATTACACAGCTTCAGTTCTACGTCATCTGCAGAACGGGTGTGGAAATTAAAAATATAAGGTTTATGGATCCTGGGGTCATTTTTTATCCTTTTCCCAGTTTAATAATGTGGTGATGTGGTATTAAGTGTTGCATTTAATAACATTTAATTAAATATTTTTTAATTAAAGCCTCTATACTAACTGTGTGTCGGATTTAGCCCCCATTTTTTTTTTAAATTTGAGATTTTCCTCCCTCTGTTTTGAAAAGATTTGATATTTTATAACATTTATTTTTTTAACTTTCAAAAATAGATGACTCGACTCTAATAATAGTGGAATCCATTTTGATTTAGCATAGAACCATTTATAAAAGGTTCTACAGAAGGTTCTACACAGAACTTTTCTAAATTAACCTTTTTTTTTTTTTTTTTTTTAAGAAAACATCTGAGAACCTTTGGTCCTCATAAATAAAACAGACACAGACACACACACACTTAAACCTGTCCAGCTCACAGTAAGTCCTGTAGAGATTTAAGCCCATAGAGGCCCCTGTGTCTCCTCACTCTCTGTACTGTCATGCTTGTGCGTAGTTAAACCAGCAGCGAGATAAACACTCGCTCGCACTAACGCCGAGATTTAGAGGCGGAAATGTGCTGTAAATATGAGGCTCCAGCGGTCACCCTGCCTTCCCCCGCTCTCCCACGGACGGCTTAGCCCGCGCCGGCCAGCACTAAATCCTGTTTTATGAGTCCGGCATATGCCTACTGTATCTGCAAAATAAGGCAGGATTATACATCAGTCAAAAAAAACACCGCCCCCCCTCCCCCCGCTGTCCCGAAAGAGCGGGTCATACGCACGATCCGTAATGATAAACAGCAGCCCATGCTAATATCAGCACGCTATAAAAAGAACCTATATTATAACAGTGGAAACTACGGTGGCAAGGAAGAGGAGAAGATCCGCTTACTCCTTTTTTGGGGGGGGTGTCTTTAAACAAGCGCGGCTATAAAACACTCGACAAGCAGATGCTAAAAGGTGAGCTTGGCTATCATGTGCTTCTCCCTGAATACAAACGCAGGACCAGATGTACGTTAACGGCCTAAGGCACAATAGCACACACTCTTAAAGGGTACTTTCCTTAGCATAGCTGAAAAATGAGAGTTCGGTACATGGAAATGTCCTTCAGAAGAAAATCCAGAGCTGGAAAACAGGCCAATTCCAAAACTCCCAATACTGTTACCTAACAGTCTTGACACCCCCCCCACCCCCCCAAACTGACATAAACTCAACCCACTAGAGAAAGCTCCAGAAAGCTGGTGAACCAGTAAAACACAAGAACTTCAGGAGAACATGGTGTTGTTGATACTGGAGAGCAGCTCATCACCACCCTCTGCTCTGCTAGTTACAGGAATACGGGTTACTAAGAGATCCAGACCATGTGGTCGCAGCTTTTCCTGTTCCAGTGTCCACAGCAGGGCAGCTCAAACTGCAGGGAGAAGCCTGGGAGCAGGGATCCTTGGAAGGCTAAAAGCTAACACTAGCTGACTCTAGCTTTTACCTCTAGCTCTTCTCGCCATCGTTCACTTCTTAAACTACGTCAGCTGAACCAAACTGAAGCTAATTTCACATCAGAAAGCAAAGTATATATATATATATATATATATATATATATATATATATATATATATATATATTTTTTTTTTATTATTATTATTATTTATAATTTTTTTGGCAGAAAGACTTGGGTGACTCGAGTGAGGGGCAAGGCTAAAAGCTAACTGGCTACAGTCTCTTCAGCTTGCTAACAGCATCTAACATCGCGCAGAGAGGACACAGCGAGAGGACAGCAGCACTATCCGGAAGAATTACAGTGCTTATGTTACAGTGTTAAAACTATGCTATGACATGTGGGTACTGGGGGTTCTATGAGCCGTCGCTAGTGTTGTAAACCAGCCAATAAAAGCAGAGCGCCCCCCCGAAGGAGGAGGGGGCAAACAAGACTACAGTTACTATAGAATTACAATACCATTCTATCGTGTACCGAACTGTAATGAAGACCCCCATACCAAGTTGGTTCGGTACGAATACATGCACTGTTCCACCCTGAGCTTGTGACATTGCATCTGACCATTTTTTACCCCAACTAAAGTCACACTTCCTATTTCTACATCAAAAAACAACCTTAAATACTCAAAAACACTGATTTTCTGATTGTACGGAGTGGGTAATCTATGGAATCTGTTAAATAGAACAACAACAGCCATGTATCAGCCATCCGTTTCCAATTACATTTAAAATAACAAATCACAGATGCTAGCATACAGTATGTCATTATGTCTGAATGGGTTTACAGCCTATCTGCCTCCTCAGAGGTGAATAAATGAGGTGTACCAGTGTCTACACACCACTATGCTGGTGCCCTGGACGCCACGCAATCATCACTGTCCGCAGCAAGCCTATAATAACCACACATCTACAGTAGCAACCCACACTGGAATAAAGCAGCGTGCTTCAAATATAAAAATAAGGACTGTTGTGATATTTAAAGGCTACAATATTTGCCTCGCTAAAAAGGCATTAAGAGCCCATTTTGATCCACGTCTTCTCACGCACGTACATCTGGCCCTCAGCGCTCTTCATTTAGCGCATATCTCCACTGGGATATCTCGTCGCAGACACAACACTCGCCCCTCAGGACTAGCTCTATTTCTCCAGGGATTTCTGTCCCAAGCCAAAAGATAGCACAGGGGTACATCTGCCTGGCTGCAGGATTGCAGGATGTCCTAGCAGAGGGGATAGAGAGAAGTTAATGAAGAGAGAAAGGAAGAGAGAGAGAGAGAGAAGGGTTGGGGGTGTGTATATGTGTGTGTACATGTGTATATGTGTGTGTGTGTGTGTGTGTGTGTGGGAAGGGGAGTAAACATCTAATGATCCGTCCATCGGCCTGCCACGGAGAGTGTGAAATATGGCACTGCACACTCATACTTCATCCTTAGGCATGGTGTAGATTCCCAGGGCCATAGAGGCTTAGAGAACCAGAGGCTGGCCTGTGAAAGCTGCTCACACACCCAACACCCACAGGCACTGGGGGATGGGCCAAGATTGAAGGACTGGCTCCTTCAATACCTCAAGTACATTGTGTCAGATCCATAATCTCACACACAACTTGAGGTCACAAGTTCAACCCTTATATTGTGCACTGAGAAAACCAGCATCCTCACAAGAGAGCCTCTGCAGTTCAACCCACTGTTGACCAACAGGGCATGTCCTCGACCCCTTTAGGTCAGGTGGAGCCATGTTTGTCTGTCCTCATGGGCATGTCCCGACCATTGCTACCGAACAACAAAACTGTGTGAGGAGCATGGGTACTCCAGGACCAGGGTTTGGGAAGTACTACCCCATAGGAAAACTTCACAATGATGGATCAGGGGTGCCCAATCCTGGTTCAGGAGATCTATAACCCTGGGCTCAGCTCCAATCTAAATCTAACACTCCTAGTCCAGGTCACGACTGCCACCAGGAGCTAAGAAACAACTGATCTATGTCAGTGGCAGTGACCAACTACGCTTCTGGAAATTCACCTTCTTGGAGACTTCAGCTTCCTAGCCACCCTAGCTGACCCCACCTGACCCATCTGCCCAATTATTGCTGAGGGATAAACCTACAGGAGAGCAGTTCTCCAGGAGCAGGGTCAGTAACCATTGTTCTAAGGCATCACTTCAAAGAACCCTTTTTGGCAGTGTAGTGGTGGAGGGTACTTGAACATCAGGTAACGTCAGAGAAGTTGAGCATCTCTGAGGCACCTACAGCAGATGATCCTACAGCAGATATATGATCCTACAGCAGATATATGATCCTACAGCAGATCTATGATCCTACAGCAGATGATCCTACAGCAGATCTATGATCCTATAGCAGATCTATGATCCTACAGCAGATGATCCTACAGCAGATCTATGATCCTACAGCAGATCTTTGATCCTACTGCAGATGATTCTACAGCAGCTCTATGATCCTACAGCAGATCTATGATCCTACAGCAGATGATCCTACAGCAGATCTATGATCCCACAGCAGATGATCCTACAGCAGATTTATGATCCTACAGCAGATCTATGATCCTACAGCAGATGATCAGATGATTCATGATATCACTCCCAGATACGAAGTTCATAGCATATGCTAATCTCTGAGTTCTTTAAAGTAGTTAGAGCCTTACTGAAACAGACAAGTTTAAGAAAAAATACTTTCCTTGAAACTCAATCCTGCCTCTTTCCGTAACTCATTAAAGGAAATGCAAGCCTGCACCCCATCAATGTCCATTACTTCACTAAAACACTCCGGGAAAAAAAGAAACCCTCCACTCTCACCATTTACCAAATGCCAAACCGGCTAGCCTCGCCCGCCCCTCGCCTCTGCCCTGCCGTCACGCGATTATGCCGGGTGTTATATAGACCCTCTGCACAGACTGTACAGTTACTGACCGTTCCCACTTAAAGACGTGATTCAGCTTTGCTGCGGCTCTGACACAAGATGGATGTTCGGCGGGGAGCGGCGGATCAATTTAACATTATCCCCAATTTGCCATAATTGGATTGAGAAAACAATCCATCATGCAGAATCAATTAAACAACAAGTGGGATATTTATATATATATATATATATATATATATATATATATATATATATTTTTTTTGTGGGGGGCCTCGTCCTCATCGACCCTGTAAAAATGAGCCATCGCCCGCTAGATTATGCACTGCCACTCTCCTCCCGCCTGTGCGAGGTTCGGCGCTGGCCGCTATAACCCGAGGGCAGCAGCCACTAATGGAGATGCAGCCGGAGATACGCTCTGTCTGCCTGTGGACATTTATACAGCCGCACTACAGCTAGCCGTGGTTTACAGCACCCGTCTGCCATCGAGCTCGCAGCGCTACTGCATTACCCGCTAAATAAATTGCTGTTTACGGCGATGGAGGCAAGTGCATGCCAGGGCTTTATTCGGATATACACTGCTAGGGAAGGACTGGGATCATAAACTGGACCTTGGACTTTTAACTGGGCCCACTACGACTGGCCAGACACTAAGCCTGTCCTCATTTCGGTGTGCACCAGGTGATCAGTGTCAAGCAGTTTGGTGATTTTCATGCTCAAACTAAGCCAGTTCAGCTCTTAGTTAGTTGTACCTCAGGTAGTTTACCTGGCTACCTAGCATGCTAAGTGCCCAAAGTTGGACAAATTGGCTGGTCAACTGTCTGCAGTCCTAAACCAGCAACTCGGCTTTAAGCGTTCCAAGCAAGGGTGCTTGCTAGTGGACTTTCTTGGTTTGTCGTATTTACTACTATAACGTAACGCTCGGCGCCCTAAACAAGCTTCTGCCAGAACTTTTACATTCTGCTGCAGCAGTTCCTTACTCTGAAGGTGTCCAAAAACTTTTCATTTTTTATAGGTTCAGTTAGATTCTTGAAGTGGAGGAGGAGGTTACAGATATTGACAAAATCAGCAGAAAATTGTGGACTGGTATTGGGGGGGATAATAGCTAATGCTTATACCTTGATACCATGGCAACATATCCTGGCTGAGTAGCATTGTGTGTGTGATACTGACGATGCATGTAATCGGTCTGTTGGAGTTTCCTGGGCTGCTAAACCTGTGCTGCAAAGGCTAGAAAAGTTGCGCCAGTTAAATTAAACACTAATAAACACACAAATAGTTCTCAGTTGTATCGGTTACAGGTCCAGGGTCGGATAGGACAGCACCTGGGACCGCCTATTAGTGACCTCTGTTATAAAGTATCTTTTGCGTTACTGTGGTCAGCTGATCTTTTGTTAAGGTTTGAAGTTACATCAATGGCATTTCAACAATGGAGAGATTGGGCTGGCTGGGCAAGGCAGGAGGCTGAGCGCCACAGGGACGTTAACGTTGCAGTAGAGGCGCTAAGGCCACGTTAGCCATGCTAACACTGCGATAGTGATGCTAACAGCATGGTAGCGATGCAGGGCGATGCAGGGAATCTGTCAGCTGGCTTGCTAACACTCGTAGCAGTGTTGAATTGATATGCCACAGACTTTGACACAAACATTAATGCCACAGTATGTCTTCACACCACTTCCCTTTACAGGAATATTTCAAGCAAGAAGATCCAACCTCAGCTTACCTAAGATTACAGCTCCAGATCCTCGTTAGCTTCGTGGCTAAATGTAGTCCCCGCTAGGCAGTCCGGCAATAAAAGTGCTGCAAAGAGGTTTTGGGTTCCTTCACAAATAGGAATCTCTTCCTATGTGTTCTTTATAGAAGCAAAACCTTCTAGGATTCTTCAATGGTTTGCTCAAAGAAGGCTTTGCAGCACCTTTATTTTTACGAGTGGAGCTTTGTTGCTAGCAAGATAAATTTAAAGAAAATGTGCTAATGTGTAAAATACGCTTTGAAAGACTAGGTGTCCCCAAATGTTTGATGGGCCGAGACTCTTCGCTCCTGTGAGCCGCTGGCCAAGAGTGTCCCGGAGCGCCCCAGGCTCGGCTGACCTCTCTGCCTGTCCACCTTAGGCTGTGGAGTAATGAGGGAAAGGAAGGCTCCCTGAGACAAAGCCAAAAACTCATGGCGAGCCTGCCACAGCGGATGTCATTATGTGGAGATGGGCGGCTCTGAATAGTTTTTCTATGACCTCGTTGCAGGACTGAGAAAAACTCATTTCCAAAACATAACAGTGGAGACTGAGATATTTAAACTACTGAACTCTGGACGCTGTTTCCTATCTGAGGTTTTGGGGGATTTCATGTAGAAAGACTTGGCAGGCCTCGAATGCTGGGGTTTAATTATGCGACTCGTTATGTGCTTATAAGACAAAGAGTCTGAAAGGGAGGATTAAAAAGCCTCTTCAAAACAAAGCAGCTGGACAGTACCTCTATGTCAGGAACGTCACGACTCAAATCCTGACACTTTATTATGTTACTCGTTATGTAATGAAGGGGGCAGTTTGTTTAATTGAAAGGTCGAGAATCATCTGCAAAACAGAACAGCTCAGATCCACACCTTTTTTAAAGCATTGCTGTAGTAGATGCTAAACATCCAACATCCTGACCTCCCTAATACAGTAATGCGCTGCATGCAATCAAATCCTCGCAGCAGTGTTCCTCCAAAATCTAGTGGAAAGTCCTTTTCCCTGGCCAGTAGCGGCAGTTACTCCTACAAAGGCAGGATATCCTCTTGTTAAATACCCTTGATTTCAGAAGAAACAATGAATGAGCAGGTGTCCCAATACTTTTGTCAAATACATAGTGTACATAAATAGGAATTACATTGTTTTTAGAACCATTTCTGGGAACCATTTTCTTACCCGACGTAAAAGGTAGCTGATGTTCCCAACGGTGGGAATGCTAACGCCGCAGTGGCGCTGCTGGGCAAGGCCACGGTAGCCATACTGGCCGAGGGCAGCGGCCAGAGTGCTGACAACTTGCCAGCCGGCTTGCTAACACTGTGGTAGCGAAGTTTAGTCGACTTGCTATTGCTTCGAACCTTAACAGCACTTCCCTTTACGGTAAGATTTCCAGCAAGGAGACTCTACTCATAAGACAGCTCAGAACAGCTCAGATCGATACCCTTATTATAGTATTGCCTTCCATATTCATTGGGTCTAATTGGAGCTACATATGGTTTCAGCTGGCTTGACTCCTTGAATCCTCCAGCTTAATTCTGTTATTAGTTATGTAATTAGAAGGCAATACATTTAATTGAAAGGTCAAAAGTCATCTACAAAACACAACATCTCGGATCCATACATTTATAATATCAATCTCCATATTTATTAGGTCTAAGTTGGCGCGCCATTGTAGCGCGACTTGGCGTGACTTGAATGCTACAATTGAATTACGCTGCTAATTTTGTCATTAGAAGGCGGTACATTTAATTACAGGATCAAAAAATCAGCTTCCAAACAAAGCAACCCAGACAGATACAGCCGGGGGTCGAAAGCTGCTGGAACACCAGTGTCACTGTCCGCAGTCAAGCGAGTTCGGACTGGGTGGCTGCCGTCCAGGAAAGAAGCCTCAACATCTCAATCTTGACTAAACTTTGCAGACGAAGGGGCTCCGAGTGGTCCGGCGGAATAAGGCCCTGTCACTATGACCAGAGGACCGCTGGTACCAATCCATCGGCAGCCGGGGAATTGGCCTTGCTCTCTCCAGGGTGGACAGATGGCACTTCCTCCCTGCAGCGTGTTGGTTGCATTGTTGCATCGGCGGCAGTTCAGAATAAAATAGAGGCGCTGGCTGGCTGGGTAGGTGTCAGAGGACTAGAGCTATGTAAGTAATGGTAAGCCTTTCAACCCCAAGAACCCTGTTAAACTGTTAAGCATGGTGGTGGGAGCATCATGCTTTAGGGCTGAAGCTGGCACATTGCACAAGGTTGATGGAAGAATGTCCTCCTAAACAAGGGGACAGGGACTACCTCAGAATTCTGCAGCATGACCTCAAACCGTCAGCTGAAAGTGTACACTACATGTCCAAATGTTTGTGGACACCCCTTCTAATGAAAGCATTCAGCTACTTTAAGCTGCACCCATTGTCGACACAGATGTGCAAATGCATTTACACGCTGGCACACACAGCTTGAATGGGACTCTCTGGAGCAGGTAAACATGCCAGGTGTGGCCTAGAGGGGCATAAAGCCCCCCCTCCCCCTCCAGCACTGAGCAGTGGACAGAATTGTGTTCTTTGGAATGATGGTTGGTGCTCCATCCAATACTTTTGGCCTGAGCTGGGGAGTTGGGAAGTCGAGTATGATGACAAGGTGGGGTGGTGATCATCATCCAACATCCTGACCTTGTAGTGGAAAGCCTTCTTCCCTGGACGGCAGAGACATATAACGTGACTCCTACCAAAGATTTTTTTTAATACTCTTGATTACAGAAGAAGCAATGAATGAGCAAGTGTCCCAATACTTTTGTCCAATACATAGTGTATGTAAAAAAAAAAAGTGGTTTTGAACCATTTTTGGGAGCCTATTCCCCATGAACTGCTCCGACAGTGTAAAAGGTAGCTGGTAAACGGAGAGGACATGAAATAGAGTTATGCTTTTTGACAGCAACGTTATGAAAGGTTTATGTGGTAGGTTTGCAGAAGAAGCTTGCTGTTTGGATGAGTAGCGCCACTGACAGCGGGCACAGTGCTTGTTGATTCATTACTCGGAAACAAAGACAGAGAAAAAAGATGAGCTCCCCTGCATGCCTCAGCTAACCCTCCCTACTGACACACACACACACACACACACACACACTGCGTCCTTCTTTAACCATGAGTGAGCAGCCCCGGGCCGGGTTTTCTTCACCTAAAATAACTGCACAGCTCAGCTAAGGCAACGCAGTGGGCTAATCCTGCTGTTATGGGATTGGAGGATTTCGGGCAGGAACGGAAGGGCACTGAGGGATCTTGGTGCTGGAGCTGGACGGCGAGGCAGCGATACGGCAGGGAAACAGAGGCAGAGGTGTATTGATGAAAATGTAAAAAGGTCTATCCTGGAAAAACTGGATTCTCCTCGTGTTTAAATAAAGGCTAGGATGATATTCACAGTCCTGTCCCAATATTAGGACCACCAGCGTGGAGCATCTACCCCATAGGAGGTTCTAGAGCCGCCGTATTTCTAGCTGATGTTAGCTAGATGTTATCTACTCTAGCTGATGTTAGCTAGATGTTATCTACTCTAGCTGATGTTAGCTAGATGTTAACTACTCTAGCTGACATTAGTTAGATGTTAACTACTCTAGCTGATGTTAGCTGGATGGTATCTACTCTAGCTGATGTTAGCTAGATGGAAACTACTCTAGCTGATGTTAGCTAGATGTTATCTACTCTAGCTGATGTTACCTAGATGTTATCTACTCTAGCTGATGTTAGATAGAGGTTATCTACTCTAGCTGGTGTTAGATGTTATCTACTCTAGCTGATGTTAGCTAGATGGAAACTACTATAGCTGACGTTAGTTAGATGTTATCTACCCTAGCTGATGTTTAATAGATGTAACTACTCTAGCGGGTGTTTTCTAGGTCCAACAGTGGAAATATTTATTTCTGTCGTTTCCTGAGGTAAGATCCAACATTGTGCCTGTTAGCGTTGGCTCAATAGCTCATCTAACGCTGATATTAGCTAAATGTTAACTACGCTGAGGGTGTTTCCGTGATTCTGGGGGGAGGATAAGGGCCTCTTAACAGTTCGTTCCACGGTTCAGCTCCAGACTGCTTTAAAGGCCCAGTCTGTATAATTCCAAGGGACGAGGAAAGGCTGGAAAATGAAGCTCTTATAAAAACGAACTCTTTATAAAATAATAAAAGTCAGATAAATGGACATTTCGGTCAGACGACATCAGCTAAAAAAGGATGAGGCTGAGGGAGATGGTTCTGGAAAGAAAAGGATGGAGCATCTCGCCAGCTTCTGTCACTCTTAATTAGGGAGTGTGTTCTCCACAGGAGAAGCTGAGTGTGCGTGTGTGTGTGTGTGTGTGTGTGTGTGTGTGTGTGTAAGAGAGAGAGAGCTCAGACGACAGATCTTCAGTCTCTCTGTCTCTGTGTCCAACTGAAAGCCGAGGGGGGGAGAAAAAAATCGCAATCACACTGCAATCTGTTGACTGATTGCACCCCTCTGAGAGACTATTTAGGCTTGGAACTCCAAACGATGAGACAGAATCACGGAGAGTAGAAGCAGAGGGGGGGGAGATGGGGGAGAAAGGGGGGGGTGGGTGGTCTTCCATCAGCGAGAATAAACCTGAAACAATGATGCTCCTCAACATCCTTCACAAAAGAAATGCAGACGTTTTATCATAATTGAAAAAGAAAAAAATACAAAAAGCGCTGATGCTGTTCCCATCACTCAGGAATATCGGAATATCAGCCGTTCGGTGGGGGTCACCCTCGGCCGCAATCAGAGGATATAGTGCTTGGATCAAAATCACAGTCCCTCCTCTACCGTCTCATTAGTCACGGTATACATCCTGTCCTGTCTGTTCTAGTTCTAAAAGAAGCCGCGGCCAGACGTGGAACACAAAGGTCAGGTAGCGCTGCTGTGGGCAGATCCGCGCCCGGCCGGCGAAGAACTGGAGAGACAAGCTATCAATGCCATAATCACGGAATCAATCTATCCATCAGTGCGATATTCACTCTCTCTCCGGAGTCCTCAGGCCAACGAACCAACACAAAGTCAACCAATCAGACCCTGTGAATTCTCCGACAAAAGGGGACACTCATCAAACAATCAGCTAATGAAGCTGGAAATACGCTAATCAGACCCGTTAGCGTGGACCCAGGAGCCGCAAAACAGGCCAGGCCGGTCAAAGCAACCCTTTCTCTATGCCACTGTCCTCCACAGCACCATCTCAAATCTTGTTAAGCCACGCCAACCCGCCAGTTTGACAACCATCAGGGTTCCAACACAGTGGAAAATCCATCAGAAGGTAATGGATCTAATGCGCATTTTGAAAATCAACTCTGTAATTAACGCTAATGTTATTTGATTTTCAAGCTTAGCTTTTCACCCAGAAGTCAATTTAGCTGTAATTAATTTTTTTCCCTCCAAATAACAAAAAAACAAAAAAATGGCGAGTTCAATTTGAATCGGTTTGCTCGTAATGAGGAAAATTATCAGGGAAGAAACAAACAAGCAAAACTGTGCGACAGCATCCTCATAGTGTTATTGGCTTTTTATTTGGTTTTACTCAATTAGCCGATATGAAGCTGAAACATGCTGCAGCTGATAAAAATAAATATATGCAGCTGAACATGTTCATGCCTCTGATGTCAAGAAATTAAGCTCAGAAAATGTACAGTACCATTCTATGTGGCGATAATGCTGATATATATATATGGTCATGGTAATGATCATTATCCTGCTGACAGTGATAATGGCCTTCTTATCACGTCCAAAGAAGAAGAAAAGCCTTCAACAACCTCCAACAAAAGCAGGATAAACTGTTTTTTTTATAATACCCCTGATTACAGAAGAAAAAATAAATGAGCTGGTGTCCCAATACTTTTGCCCAATACATAGTGTACTAGTGACCAGTCGGTTTGAACCATTTCTTGGAGCTGCATTTCTAATATACAGCTGACAGTCTGTCGAGCGTTCATGCCTCTAATGTTAAGCCAGTATGCTCAGAAAATCTTAATGTGGTAAAAAAAAATGCTGATCTATAGTCATGGTAATGATCATTATCGTGCTGATAATGATGGTAATGATAATGGTGTTGGGGATGGTAATGACCATGTTAATGGTGGTGATAATGCAAGTAAGAATGATGCTCACAGTGAAGACGATGAGGATGATGGCGTTTCTGGTAGTGATGCTGCTGATGATAATGGCAGAAGTGATGATGATGCCTGTAATGTAGTAACGCTGTTGTTGGAGGTAGTGATAATGGCGATGATGATGGGTGTGGTGGTAATGTAATAATGCTAGCATTTGGGGTGATTTTGATGCTGGTGAGTTTGATGCAGGTGGTATTGTGATGATGATGATTTTTGGAAATAGTGATAATGTCATAATGCGGATGATGGGTATGATGATGATGATGGTGGCAATAGAAGAACACTGATGTTAGAGGCAGTGATGATGCTAGTGAGGTAATGTGATAATGCTCATGTTGAAGTGATGATGCTAGTAATTGTAGGTAAGTAAGTGGTGGTTATAATGATGGAAATGGTAATGCTCATGTTGGAAGAAGGTTGAAGTTGACATTGGAGGTGATGATGATGGTAGTTATGATGAGACATGATGGTGATGGTACTGGGGATGATGTCAACGATGGTAACAACCTTGGTGGTGACAAAGTTGAAAGTGGTGATGCTGGTGATACTGAGGATTATGATGATAATGATAATGATCATAAAGAATGTTTCGTCATGGTGATGATGCTAAAGATGATGCTAATAATGGGGATGAGTTTGAAGCTGGTGATGGCAAAGGTGCTGCGGATGACGTTAACAGCGATAATGGTTGTGATAGTAAATACCTTGGTGGTAGGTGGGGTGAGTCGGGCGATTATCATGATAATGATGGCAATGATGATACTGACAGCTTTGGGGAAGTTCCCGATGCTGATGCAAGTGATGATCATGATATTGGTGTTCCGGATGACATGCTGCTGTTAATGTTGTGAATGATAATGATGGTAATGATAATGATGACAATGTTAGAGGTGGCAATGATGCTGGTGTTAGCGTCGGGAATGATGATGATAGTGATGGTAATGCTAATGGTAATGTTGGAGGAATAATGATGTAAATGATGTTGGAGGTTTATGATGATGATAATGTTGATGATGATGATGACAACGACAATGAAGATTATGATGGACGTGGTTCTTACCCAGCAATGTGAGGATGCAGGCCAGAATGGCCACGAGCGCCCCAGTGCTGAGTCCGGCCGACAGGAGGAAGGCTTCCGTGCCGCAGGCTTGTGGAGCACCGTCCGAGTCGCAGTCACACACGCGGATGGACAAGGTGTTGGTGCTGCTAAGAGCAGGACTCCCGCTGTCCACTATCAGCACGGGCAGGCGATACATGGACTGCTCTCGCCGCTGAAAACCACCGCGCTTGGTCAGGACAGATGCTGTGTTGTCTGGAGAAGAGAGGTGTGAAAACGAGAAGAGGAACGGAGGGGGAAGACAAAGACAGAAGAACAGTAAGAAATGCTGTTAGTCATCCTCTAGCCCTTCATGAGTGACGTGTTTCTGACCACAGAGCTCCTTGCTGGATATTTCTGGGTAAACAGCGATGGTCAGAAACTTTCCAATGACGAATGAGGGTGACTGACAAATTGTGCATGACGACAGATGGGCTCCAGTCTGTAATTGCACAAGGGGAACGACAGTTCTGGAGGACAGGAATCCGGCACAGTTTGGTGCCTTTCCTGCTCAAACACACCTGATTCAACTCCTCAGTTAAAGAGCAGATGTAGTAGATGTTCTGCAGGAGGCAAACTGTAAGCTGTACTGGACTCTGGCCCTCAATTCTCCAAGCCTGGCCTTGATAGTGGACCTACAATCTACAATATCGGTGCTACAAAGTGACATAGTGTTCTTTGAGGGATGCCACAGAGGCCAGTGTGAAGAACGTTCCAAGAACTTCTTCAAACCTTCACCAGGTTCTTCACACAACCATGTCTCCCATGTCTTTTACGAACCAAAGGTCTCCCATGGCATTGCTCAAGAAACACCTGGTAGACCTTGTTGATTTCAAAGAGTGTTTACGGTGAAGGTGAAGTCCAAAATATGAAGAAGGGGGTTCTAATGAAGTGGTGGAGTGATGGAGGAGTTGCAGTTCTGCTGGAGTTGTCCTCCCTTGTCATTGGATACCTTTATTGTCCCGCAGGGTGAAGTTGAGGTTCCCGGCAGCCTCAGCGGTCAAAGAGAAGAAGAAGCGATGGCCACTGGGGGGCTCGTCTTTGTCCACTGCACTTATGGTTTCGATCACCTGCGAGAGGGAGGGAGGGAGGGACTGTTAATCACCTCGGCAAGCTGCAACCAAACAAAAACAAACCCCGGCTTTAAATGACTTGTTTTTGTCAAGCAATAAAAACGCCAGGGCAGAATGGCTTTTTACGCGCCCATCTCATAACGGAATACAAAACCAATTTCGGGGGGCCGCCGTTTGAAGCTGACGCGTCCGCGCGAGAGTCATATCAGCCGAGCGTTCCAGGTCTGCTTTGGCAGCAGGACAAATTTCCAATTACGTTCCAAATCTAATCAAAACAATCGCGGAGCAGATCGAGTAAGTCCATGCGCTATCTGTGATTGGCAATGCTTAGACAGTATCCCGGGGATTTAGCTAAAGCAGAGGGCCATCCTGGGCTAATGCAGAGCCCGAACTCCCTCACACCCCCCCCCAAACCAACCCCAAACCTCCCCCTCCCTGCCTCTCTCCCAAAGCAGAGAAAAGTGCTGTGTTTTAGAGATGATTATCAGGGCCTGCCCATCAGGTGGTGCGCTAAGAAGATTCCCCTGACACTCTGTTGTGGCCTAATCTGCAGGCTTTGGCTGGGTTAAATACTGAGTGCCCGGCACTAACCTTGTGTCAAGCTTTCGTCAGCAGAAACTCAATCTCCCTGAAAATCTCCTAAACCCAAAGCGGCCAGGCACGGGCAACGGCGGTGCCCACAAGTCTCACTCATCCCCGATTATTCTTTATATGAACTTGTGATCGCTGAGAAGTATTCAACGCTTCGCTCATCCTCTCAGCAGCCCGGCTTCATCCCCTCTCGCACATTAACTGATTATTTGGCAGGAGGGACTGTGAAAGCTTTATCTTTTTAATCTGTAAATATTTTTTTGAACCGTAAAACCCGTACGTACGTCACGCCGCTCAGGATGTTCTTTTAAACTGAGCTCCACAGTACGCTCAACTATGACGGGCGGACTGCCGTTATGCTACGCTAGTATGACAACACAGTGCAAGCGACTAGTGTTTGGTTGGTATGGTTGGTGTGGCGCAACAGATAACACCACTACCTGCCAGTGAGCTACCACACATGTGGGTAGCTTACCATGTGGGTAGCTGGGGTTCGATTCCTGGTCTGGATGACCATGCTGTACTACACCAATAAGAGTCCTTGGGTGAGACTCTAAACACTACATCAGCCCACCTCTGTAGTACGAGTAACCAGCTAAATACCATAAAAGTAAATGTAATTGGTCTACAGTGACGCGGCAGTATTATTTCCTTAAAGATGCCCTACAATGTCACATAGTTGAATAATGAGAGTCCAGTTCATGGAAGTGATAAACTGTGACCCTAAACTCTGACCTTCCTCCCTCACAACAAAATCCAGCTCAACCAAAACAGGAAACTGGAAAACGGGCCGATTCCGAAACCCCAAATCTGACGTGACGGCGACTTCTGGAGAATATGGTGGAGAGCAGCTCATCATCTCTGGACCTTTGTCCGCAGAAGAGGAGCTCAAGCAAAGCCTGGGGAAGCAGGGATCCACGCTACACTAAAGGCTAACACCATCTATGCTGTTACCATCTCGTCAGCTTCCTCAAAATCAAACTGGACTCCCTCAGCTGAACCAAGCTGGACCTAAACCCACATCAGAAGGGAAAGTACCAGTGTTCTGTCGAGCTGTGCTTCCCACTGATACGTCCTGCATAGCGGAATACAAAGGTGTCAATTGCAATTCAAATGAAAAAAATACAAAAAATGATTTATTATCACTGTAATTACCTAACATTTACCCTGATATACTGATTCACCTTATCCAAATACTCCAATCTATATATCCAAACACCTGTGCTGGGAGCAATCTCTGATATGATGCTTTTAGCCTGGTTTATGTAGGCAGCTTTACCTGTGAATGCTTTGACTTTTGACAAGGTTCGCCCAAAAAGCCAGAACGCCGGCAGCCAAACCTGGGGAAGTGAGTGGGAGCAAGGCTAAAAGCTAACCAGGCTACAATCTCTTCACCTTGATTACAGCACATCTCAGAGGACACAACAAGAGGACAGCAGTGCTATCCGGTAAGGCTTCGGTATAGTTAGTGTTGTTGACTATGTGGGTTCTGTGAGCTGTCGCCATTGCTGAAAACCATCAATCAAACCTTTTGAGACCAAAATAACAGGGTGGTAAACAGGCTAGCATTTTGCCACCCAACCAACCCAAGTCACATATTTACCATTTCTACAGTAAATAAATTCTTTGGCATCTTTAAACGACTTAAACGACCAATGGCGACTCCTTTCACAGCACACTGCAGAGCGAGACTGCTCTTTCTCTGCCTGGAGAACCGGTTCTAGATGTCTTCTTAGCCACGGAAGTGTATTTCCTCCCCAAGAATCACACCACGCAAGCCAAGAAGCATTTAGGAAGCTTTATTTTAAACAGTGCAGGAGGGTTAAAAAGGGCAAAGTCTGGCTGATTGACTGTGTTTCAGTAGCTGGAGAGGATAAGGGGTATCTACAGTGCTGGTTAAGCTAGCCGTGAGTGAAAGGGAAGTCTTTCAGCCCATACAGAGACCGCACGCTGAGCAGTAGCCGCCGTCTATCAGACCGCCAGGGCTGACCACATCAGTGAGGTACAAAAGACACCAGGCCAGGCACTGAGACCCTTTAAGAGAGAACAGTACAATCCAGACAACTCTTTCATGGTGGTTTCTTCTGCTAACTCACCCGGAATTGACGCAACTCCCTACATTCGGAGATCACTGCCTGCAACCGCTCGAAGGTCCAGTTCGATGCGAAATGCTAAAAGCAATATCGGGAAGGAAAGGACAGCTGAAGGAGAGCAGGCTGTGAGTGCTGTGAGCTGGAAATGGAAGGTGCAGACAAGCACCTGGTGTGACCCCATTAGAGGAACTTGTAGGGTGGGGTTTGGGGACTCTTTTTACAACTAGCCATCTGTTTTAGCATCCAGCGACCAGTGGCTTCTCCATCTCACTGCCTGATATCACTGGCATCCAGCGAAGGGGGGTTGAGGGTGGAGGGTGGTGGGGGGCTGGGTTGTCTGGTTTGATAAGTGAGAGCAGGTTGTGGGTTGTGTTCGCAACAATATGTAACACTTCGTGCTGCAGACAATTTGACTGAGTTCATTCAAATTCAAGAGCTTTTGCACAAGCTCTTTCAGAGTGGCGGGCTTCGCGGTGCAGCAGGTGTGTGTCGCTCGATATATATAAACGCGCGGCTGACATGTCTCACAACAATGATGGGGAAAATGTACCCAAGGGCTGCCTGAGAGAGAAAAAGTCATTTACATTCGGAAAGTGAAATATGACAATACAAGTGAATGAGATGATTGCTATTTGGATGCCATGTGTCTTTCTCTCTTAGGCAAAGCAAGACTTTACATCAAAATAGCAAGCAGTTCACAAATAACAGGATCTGTCCATCCACCCATCCATCCACCCATCCATCTAAGAGTATAGAAGAGTAGCTCTACTGCTCGGGCTGTTGAATACCACAGTTATTTATCCATCGATTCATCTGTCCAGCCATCCAGCCCGCTAGCAGTGAGCCATCCACCCACCCAGTGCTACTTCTGGGACTGCAAGATAACACAGTTATCCATCCATCCAAATATTCATTTCACCCACCCATACCTCTATCCATCCAGTCATCCACCCACCCATGTATCCACCCACAGACCCGTCCATTCATCAAGGAGTATACAAAACTACCCATCCAACCATCAACCCAGTCCTACTTCTGGGACTGCTAGATACCATAGTCATCTATCTATCCATCCATCCAAATATCCACCCACACACCCATTTACCCAACAATTCAGCCAACCATTCATCCATACATTCATCCAACCATTCATCCACCCAACCATACAGCTATCATATAAATGCCCAACAATTCATCATATAAAGGTTGAACCCTAACCCTGTGAACCCTTGAACAACTCTAATGACAATCCACCCATCTATCCATCCATCAAACCATCCACCCAGTCCTATTTCTGGGACTGCAAGATACCATAGTCATCTATCTATCCATCCATCCATCCATCCATCCATCAATCCATCCAAATATCCACCCACACACCCATTTACCCAACGATTCAGCCAACCATTCATCCAACCATTCATCCACCCAACCATACAGCTATCATATAAAGGCCCAACAATTCAGCCACCCATTCATCCATCCAACCATTCATCCACCCAACCATACAGCTATCATATAAAGGCTGAACCCTAACCCTGTGTACCCCTGAACACTGAACCCTAATGACAATCCACCCATCTATCCATCCATCAAACCATCCACCCAGTCTGATTTCTGGGACTGCAAGATACTATTCAAACTATTCTGCAAGATACAATGGTCATATCTATCTATCCATCCAAATATCAGTTCATCCACCCACCCACCCATTCATCCAACCATGCATCCACCCATTCATCCAACCATCCATCTATCTATCTAAAGGCACCCTGAACCCTAATGGCACTCTGAACCCTGAACATCACCCAGCATTATGAATCCACCCATCAAACCATCCACCCAGTGCTATACCACAGTCATCCGTTTATTCAAATATCCAGCCTTCCACCCATCCATCCAACTATCAAACTATTCTGCAATATACCATAGTCATCTATCTATCCATCCAAATATCAATTAATCCACCCACCCACCCACACATCCCACCAACCCTGAACATCATCCAGCATTATAGATACCCTTATCCATCCATTCAGCCATCCATCAAAACATCCATCCAGTCCTATTTCTGGGACGGCAAGATACCACAGTCATCCATTCAAATATTCATTCATCCACCCATCCACCCACCCAACCATCCACCCATCCATCCATTCATCCAGATTCATCCATCTGTCCACCCACCCATTCATCATTCCATTCATCCATCAAATCACCCCTCAAGCGATTTCCATCCATTTAGGAGTCTAACAAAAGCCATTTTACTTCTGGGACTTCCGAATACCACAGTCATCCATCCATGTATCCAACCAAACATCTATCTATCCATTCAACCATACATCCATCAACTCAGCCACCAAATGATACAATCCCATCCATTTATCTATCAACTCATCCACCCATTCATGTATTTTTTCGCATATACATTTTTAACATTAGCCTGGTGGTGAATTTGGTCTGCATTAGAGATCTGTTGGTTTTTCCTGCAAAGTTATCAACACTGTGTTTGATTATCAGTGTTGCTCTTGCTGGGGTGGTTGTGGGGCGTGGTCAAAAAAAAAAGCCAGCATAGGCACAGCCCACAGGGGAAGCAGAACGGTTCTGAAAACATGTTGCAGCTTTCAGCTTCACTCCAAGAGGAGTTCGGAGTCCCACACACCCAGCAAAGTCATCCAGCTTTTAATACAAGAGCAATCTGGGAAAGTTAAAAGAGATGGGGGCCTGGGGGGTCCAAAAAAGCACAAGTGAGGGTCCAGGGGGACTTCAGTAATGTTTTTCTCCAACAGAGACAGCGTTTTGCAAAGATGAGCACCACCCGCAGAAGCCCCACTCTTAGGAAAAAAAACCCAAATAAACATGATTCCCTGTGACACTAGCAGCCAGGCGGACAGGAGTCTAATTGCTGGGCCGCAAACAATCATCTTCCTACGGGGAGTTGCCCAGGCTCGTCTCCTTGTAGCGCTCATTTGGGCTGTAATGGGAAGGATGAGTCCTTTTTATGGGGGGCCGATGTAACCAGTTCATTGCATTCTTTTCTGATGGACGCTTGATGGTCCTTCCACATCTCTCCTGGGTGAAGATGCTGTTCCTGCCGGCCTCTGTGATGTCATATACACTGTACCCGCGTTCAAATGTTTGTGGACATCCCTTCCAATGAATGCATTTAGCTACTTTAAGTTGCACCCATTGCTGACAGAGATTTAAATGCACACACATACACACACACACAGCAGGTCTAGTCCGTGTAGAGAGGTACTGCTAGTAGAATAGGACTCTCTGGAGCAGATAAACATGAACCTACTGGCACCATGCTGCCTAATGCCAGGCGTGGGCTGGAGGGGGGTATAAAGCCCCTCAGCATTGAGCATTGTGGAGCAGTGGAGGGCCTGTGTTCTCTGGAATGATAGATAGAGCTTCATCCAATGCTTTTGGGATGAGTTAAGGAGTTGTGGGGATGATCAACAAACTGTAAGGGAATTGCTTATATAAATGTGTGTGTATATATATATATATATATATATATATATATATATATATATATATATATATATATATATATATATATATACACATCAGATTTGCGTATGGGTCTTCTCACACAGTGCAGTGCTTCATTATTATTCGTAGCTCTCTGCCATGTCCAAACTTTTGACCGACGACTTCTCCTCGGGAAGAAGGAGTTTATCGCGTCTTTGCAGGACGTTCATACGCACAGCATGCTCGGGTAAAGCCTAAAGGAGCTTTGTACAGCCGCAGCACTGACGCTCGTGCAGATAAAGGAGGCACAAATAAGGCCACAGCACTGGACGCACGCGACGCTGACCCTTTCTGCTGACTCAGAATGGCCGATATGAGGGACGACAGGAGGAGAAGCGGTGTGAGTGTGTGTTCTTGAGTTTGTCTGCCTCTCTCTGGCCACTTGACACGACGCCACACTCCCTCAACAAACCAATTTCATGCCACAGTTACCTCCGGACGCATTTGCATAGCAGTAAAGCTCTTTCCCCGCCAGTGCCCGTGCTTTGATCCCCTGATTAGAGTGACCTGCCACAAAAATCTGCATGGAGCCATTATTTCCCATGATTCTGCCAGGCGTTCTCTATTCTCTGTTCTCTAGCCTCAGTTTCTCTCTGCTTCGGAGCTTCATGTGCTCTTAAGAAAACGTACAGTTCATGGAATAACCTTTATAAAGGGGCTTACACTGTGTGGACAAAAGTATTGAGACACCTGCTCTTTTAGATCTCTGCTGTCCAGGGAAGACGGCTTCCTACTAATTATCATAGATAACATGCTCATGGGGGCCTGTATGGGTAGCCCAACTGGAAACCAGAGAGTTTTGTCCATGGGTTCCACGTTGGCCCCATATATGGATGCTCACCAGGGTCCCGCCAGGGTCAGTGATGAGACCAGGAGTGGTTAAACATGGGACCCCTTCTGGGTTTGAACACTGCACATGGGGCTTAGATGAGACTCATGTGAGATTTAGCTGGGCTGTAATGATGGGGCCCATTTGGGAAGGCCCATGTGAGCCCCTGGCTGAAAAAAATGTATGGTTGAAGGTAGAACTTAGAAGTAAGGCCTGTCTGACCAGCGATTCTGCCAGACCGGAAGGAAATGGTAATGCGAGCTTGCTTCTGTATTCCTTACACAAACCTCTACATCCTTCTGCAAATCCTGAGGTCTTACACAGCCAATTGAAGGAGGGCTAAGTGCTAATTAAGCCAGTTGTGGGCCTGAGTTTCATTCACAGTGCACTGGGTTGCCACCCTCATCACACTTATTTGTTTTATTCATCAGCTGTGGACTTGAAGAACCATTAGACTCTGCATTGGGAGAGTTTCTGATATTCGAGTTTTGTTTTAGATTTGCATTTGTTTGTGCTGGAAAACTCACTAATAGGGCTGGGTATCAGCAGAAAGGTCACCATGCGATGCGTATACTGATACTGGAACTCTGGGAATGCATATGCTTTTTGTAGAAAAGTTTGTGGACACTCCTTCTTATTAGTGCATTAAGTTGCTCCTTTAGGTGTTCAAATGTCCGAGGTCACCATTCCCAATGCAAGGCATCGGCTGGAGAGGTATAAAGGCCTCTATAGCACTGGGCTGTGGAGCAGTTCCCTGCATTCTCTGAAATGATGGAGCTCCATCCATATCATTGGGACGAGTTTGAGTTCCAGAGCTAATCATCAACTGAATCTACATCAGTACCTGACCTCACTGAAGCTCTTGTGAATGCTGAATGCAATCCAATCCTCACTGCAATGTTCCAACATCTAGTTATAGGCATTTCTTGAAAGGAAGGAAAAATAAACTTCCTTAGTAATACTCTTGAGTTCAGGAGAAACATTGGATGAGCCGGTGTCCACAAAGTTTTGGACAACAATCAGTCAATCATACCAAATCATATCAAGTATATTTACAAGGAGTTTTTCCCCAGTTTGCTTCACACTAGATGTTGGAACATTGCTGTGCGGATTGGATTGCATTCCCCTATTTACAAGGTTGGCTCCCATATAACATTCCCATGAGGGGCATGTATGGTTAGCCCAAATGTTGGCCCCGCACATGGATCCCCAGTAGGGTCAGTGATGGGACCTGATGTGTACACTGCACATGGGACCTAGATGGGGCTCTTGTGAGAGATGTTGAGGGTGGGCTGTAATGATGGTAAGCCCCAGTAACAACACTAGCACAAGCCCACTCAAAGCCCATGCCCACTTGGAACCCACCTAGCCCATGTTCCACCCTTGGGAGCTCCACATGAGCATGTTGGCTGGGCTACTGCTGCTGGATAATTACTTCTGAACACTCCAGCTCATCCCCAGAGGTACTGGATGGAACTCCATCACTCCAGAGAATGCAGTTCCACTGCTCCACAGTCGACGCTTAGCTTTGGGCATAGTGACCTTAGCTGCTTCTGAGATCCCCACAGTGCTTTTCTTTCTTTCACTGTACAAATTGTGTGTGAAAGTGAACACCTTAAAGGATTTCACTGTATTGAACTGCGTATATCCAAGAATTCATTCATGATATATTGCAGTGTTTGTGTATTGAACACAGCCCCAGGCACCGACGCAAGAGAGATTCCATCAAGGCCTGAAAGTGCTGACTACTGAGGTAGAGTATTTTCAGGGCACAGTAGGTACAGTAGAGAACATCACAGTACCTGGCCTGGTTCGGCGGTCTCACACACAAACGTCTCGTATTCTATAGCGAAGACCGGGGCGTTGTCGTTGACGTCCATCACTGTGATGAGAGCGATCCCTTTCCCCACCTGCGACGGGTCCACTGCAACACAGAGACACAGTAACAAGGTCAGAAACCCTGCTGAAGAATCTAGCTCAACACCAGCTTTTACTGGTAGCTGGTTTCAGAAGGTCCAAGCTGGTCTTGATGGTGTTTTTTTTTTTTTTTTAAGCTGGTTTCATTTGAAATATGATGGATTAGCTGGTTTAGCAGCATTAGGAACTTGACTAAGCTGGTCATACTGGTGGAACAGTTTGGTCAAGCTGGTTATAATGGTGGACCAGCATGGTCAGGCTTTTTTGAATCAGCAAAGCTACCTTATGTGATGAGTTACCACCTTATCTATGTGTGTGTGGTAGCTATCCCAGATAACATGCCCATATGGGGTCTGTATGGTGACCCCCTCTGGGACCTGAAAGTTTTGTCCATTGGTTCCATATTGGTTGGTTCCATCCACATTAGCCCAGAGGCCTAGATAGGACTCTTGTGATATTAGAGTGGGCTGTGAAAGAGGCCCATTTGGGAGGCCCAACTGGGTCCCAGTAACAACACATGTACAAACCTACTTAGAGCCCATGCCCATCAGGAACCCTACCAGTGCCTACTACAACCTCTTCAGCTAGCTAACAGCATGCCGTGCCCAGGGAAGTTCCCAGCCAACATGCTCATGTGGGGCTCACACGGGTGGGACGTTGACTAGGTGGGTTCCAGGTGGGCATGGCTTCTAGCTGGGTTTGTGCATGTGTTGCTACTGGGACCCAGTTGGGCTTCCCAAATGGGCCCAATCACAACAGCCCACCGTAATATCACAAGAGTCCTTGGCCCCATCTTGGCCCCATGTCCACTGCACAACTCAGATGGGTCCCATGTTTAACCCCTCATGATACAGTCCCCAAATGGGCCTGTTATCTGGGTTCTAGTTTCTTGGGCATTGAAGATCCACCAGCTTGGCTGTCACCACGCTAATGCCGGAGAAAGTTCCCTCCGTGCTCAGTGATCGTAGGCCGACAGGACCGCGCTCACCACCGCGAATAAACAACGGGGGGTAGGGGAATTCTACGCCAGCATTCAAAATGCCCAAACCACACCGGCAAGACGAGCCTCGCCACATCTTGCTGAAGACAAAATCCAGACCTTGAGCACAAATGGGCATACTGTGAGAAAAACAAGCAGCGCATTCCTATTAAGCAGGCTCTTTCAGCTTCCTTCCATTCACTAAGCATAAGACCCATTCACTCAGCATATCAAGGTCATCCTTGCTACGCTGGCAACGTTTACCCAAAAAAAGTTGTTGGATACCATTACTTACGCAACACTTGGCACACAGCAAATTAATAGACCATATGGGGGGCTCGCAACATACTTTGTTTTGTAAGCATATAATACAGCTGAGAATTTGGTACGCTCCATAGCTTGAGCCAACTCGCAACACCTGTGGAGGGCAAACAGCACCCAGTCAACCAGAAGAGACACAGCTGGTGGAAATTGCTGAGTGTGTTGGGCAGTTTCCGAGCCACAGCAAACAACGCAGACATCAACATTAATAAGGGCCGTGCTGTTGGCACCAGCTTGCGTTACTTAAGAAAGTTCCTGTTGTAGACGACTCCAAATTCACAGACATTTATTATTTAATATCATATCTCACGGTATTTCAGCCAAAAAACTGTGCAAGTTAGCCCAAAAGAGCTCGGAACACTACGGAAAAACACGAGAGTGCCACTTGCTACGCCTGTAAGAACCATCTAGTAGGGCTGGAGGGATCCACAGACTTCACAATACAATATTGGGCAGCAATAAGACACGCTACATGCTAACAAGCTAGCCACTGACCAGGACCAACTTGACCAAGCAAGCCAACCAGTATGACCAGCTTGACAACCAGCTAGGCCAAGCTGCTCATGCAGAAAGACTAGCAGGTCCACCCATTGCTGACATAGCTGACACTGAGCTGTGGAGCAGTGGAACTGTGTTCTCTGAAATGATGGATGAGGCTCCATTCAGAACTTCTGGAATGAGATGGGGTGGTGATCATCCAACATCTTGGCATTTTTCCCTAGACGGTTTTTAATACTCTTGATTTTGGAAGAAACAATGCATGAGCAGGTGTCCAAATACTTTTGTCACTATAGCGTAAAGGTAAAGGTGCACGTATTTGTCACTGTACACTGTACAGCGAAATGTGTCCTCCGCATTTAACCCATCTGGTAGTGAACACACACTCACACACACACACATGTGTTAGGGGCAGTGAGTACACACACACCCAGAGCGGTGGGCAGCCAACTCCAGCGCCCGGGGAGCAGAGAGGGTAAAGGGCCTTGCTCAAGGGCCCAACAGTGGCAGCTTGCCAAGCCCGGGAATCGAACCCACAACCCTGTTATCGATATCCCGGCGCTCTAACCGCTGAGCCACTGTAAGCTGGTTAACCAGCAGTGAGCATCGGAAGACCAGCTTGGACCATCATGGTCGCCACTAGATACCTTCATCGTAAGGGATGCCAGATGTTAGCCACACTGGAGAAGGACCTTGGCCACTTCTTAGTAGCCAAGTACAGTCTGAGTAGCCAGTGCTGTTCGCAGTGTCAGGAGCGTTAGCCTGCTTGTGGCATGTATGTAGCATCACTGATTATGACCAGACTAGCACCATGCTAACTGGTCACCTCCAGACTGTAATCCCTCATTGTTAGCCACATGAGCCCCACTGGAGGAAGCGTTCTCTTGAATAGGGCCATGCTGTGGTTATTAGTAGGACATTAGCTCTGACTAGAACAACGGTTCTCAGCCAAATGAGTCAATGGAGGTGTTAAATAAATGTGTTGCGTAGGTGCGAGACTTGCCACACAGAGGTGGCGGACTGAGGGGGGAAAACGCTGACTCACTCTGGCTAGAGTTGCACTGAAAGTGGGTTGATTTATGGTACATACTTCGCTTGCTCGCTAGCAGTGTGCATGGCTGGCAGAACCCAAGCCAAGTGGCTTTCCAAAGGCACACTGTTCACCGCTAGTCAGACTTTGGGAAAGCGCAGATCCTGAGGAAACAGTGTTAAGAGCATCCTCTGTCCCAGATATATTATCAACATCTGCTTCTGAGCCCTCCACACCTGCAGGGAGAGAAAAAAAAAAAAAAAAAACTAGCGCCAAGCTGCAGCTCATTTATCTACTTATTTGACCCTAGAAAGGATCGTTTCATCCACAGTAAACAGAATCCAGTCAGCATCCCATGGCCAGCTCTGCATCATGGCCATATTAAAGTGACAGTATGGTGACAAATCTCCTTGATGCCATTTTCACCTTCACCTACATTGAAGGTGATTGGCCGAGTCTGGTGTCTAAAGTTTGCTTTTTTCGTTTTGCACTGAAGCTACATGGCTAATGTAGCCACTAATACAACCTTAGCAATTCCATTTATACAGTTCATTTGTTTAGAGAGAATTTTGGTCCAGTATGAATTTGCTTAATCCAATTTTTTAAAGTCTGATAGTTATAGGTCCAGTATGAATCTGCAGTGTAAGTAGCTCTACAGTGTGACTATGATAATTGCATTGTGTAAACTGTAGAGTGATATTAATCCAGTATGAATCTGCATTGTGTGTAGTGTTTTAGTGTGACAGTAATAATTGTATAGTGATTTTAATCCAGTATGAATTTGCTTTGTTGTTTTTACAGTCTGACTTTAATAACTGTAGTAATTCTTATCCAGTATAAATCTGCATTGTGTGTTGTTTTTAGTCTGATAGTTATAATTGTAAAGTAATTTTAATCCAGTATGAATCGGCAGTATGTGTAGTTTTTTTTACAGTGTGCCAGTAATAATTTTATCGTGATTTTTATCCAGTATGAATCTGCAGTGTGTGTAGTTTTTAGTCTGATAGTTATAATTGTGAAGTAATTTTATTCCAGTATGAATCGGGAGTATGTGTAGTTTTTTTTTACAGTGTGACAGTAATAATTGTATAGTGATTTTAATCCAGTATGAATTTGCTTTGTCATTTTTACAGTCTGACTTTGATAATTGTAGTAATTCTTATCCAGTAAGAATCTGTATTGTGTGTAGTTTTTAGTCTGATAGTTATAATCGGCAGTATGTGTAGTTTTTTTTACAGTGTGCCAGTAATAATTGTATCGTGATTTTTATCCAGTATGAATCTGCAGTGTGTGTAGTTTTTAGTCTGATAGTTATAATTGTGAAGTGATTTGAATCTGTTGTGTTTTTTACAGTGACTAAAAATTGTATAGTGAGTTTAATCCAGTATGAATTTGCTTTGTCATTTTTACAGTCTGGCTTTAATAATTGTAGTTATTTTTATCCAGTATGAATCTGCAATAGGAGTAGTTTTTTTACAGTGTGACAGAAATAATTGTATAGTGATTTTAATCCAGTATGAATTTGCTTTCTGTTGTTTTTACAGTCTGATTTTAATAATTGTAGAGTGATTTTAATCAAGTATGATTCTGTAGTCTGTGTAGTTTTTTAGTGTGACAGTAATAATTGTAGAGTGATTCTTATCCAGTATGAATCTGCAATGTGTGTAGTTTTTACAGTGTGACAGTAATAATTTTGTAGTGAGTTTAATCCTGTATGAATCTGCAGTCTGTACAGTGTGACTATCATAAGTATGGAGTGTTTTTAATCCAGTATGAATACTGTGTCGTTCAGTCTGACAGTAAGGTAGGTGTGTTGATGAGTTATCATTGTTCTATATAGCACCAATGTCTTTACTACAGAACCTTTGTGTAACCCTTGTTATAGAGTACAGAGTGGTCTTGTAGACTTTTTTTTTTATTCTGCTTTAACAATTCTGTCAAACCTGTCATGAGTGAAGTGAGAGAAGTAGACCTGTTTGCTGGCTGTACAACTGCTCTTCTTTAATTCATGCAGTAACTGTATGTCTACACAACTTTCAGAGTCCATAGTCTGGTGGGAGTTCAGTGCCTTGCTTGAGGGCACAAAAATGGTACACAATGCTGGGTGTCAGGATCTTTGGATGGTTTCCTGCAATCATGGTAGAACCTCTGGGTGTTTGCCTGAAGCACTGGGCTCTAACTGTGCTCTCTGATCCATGGTCCCGGAGGCCTTGGTGTCAGTTAGACTGGCATCAGCTTTTAACTCCTTAAACTCTCAGGACCCGTCTGTAGGCCCAAAGTTCAGTTCCTTACTTTTCTAATTACAGAACTTCCATAATTAACAAAGGGTTTGTTTAAAATTTAGACTTATGGCAAGAAATGTCTGGTGTTTTATTTTTGCACTGGAGCTTCAAGGTTAATTTAAGGGAATACTGTCACTTGAATCCTGTTATCTGGGAGGAACTGAAATGTATGTGATCGTACAGTGATTTTGAATCCAGTATGAATCTGCAGAATGTGAAGGTTTTTACAGTCTGACACCAGTATTTGTGGAGTGATTTAACCCAGTATGAATCTGCAGTGTGTGTACTCTATACTGTTCAACAGTAATAACTGCAGAGTGTCTTTAATCCAGTATGAATCTGCAGTGTGTGTACTCTATACTGTTCAACAGTAATAACTGCAGAGTGGCTTTAATCCAGTATGAATCTGCAGTGTGTATTTTTAGTCTGACAGTAATACTTGTAGAGTGATTATAATCAGTAATGATTGTGAATGGATTTAAACCAGTATGAATCTTTAGTGTTTGCACTTTATAATGTCTTATAGTAATAGGAGCGGTCTGAATCCAGTATGAATCTGCATTGTGTGTTGTTTTTAAAGTCTGACAAGAATCATTGTACAGTGATTTTGAATCCAGTATGAATCTGCAGAGTGTGAAGGTTTTTACAGTCTGACACCAGCAATTGTGGAGTGATTTAAACCCAGTATGAATCTGCAGTGTGTTTGCACTTTATAATGTCTAATAGTAATAGGAGTGATCTGAATCCAGTATGAATCTGCACTGTGTGGGTTTTCACAGTCTGACAGGAATAATTGCAGAGTGATTTTAATCCAGTATGAATTTGCAGTGTGTGCAGATTTTGGTTTGACATTAATAACTATAGCATGATTATAATCCAGTATGAATCTTGAGTGTGTGTGTAATTTTTACAGTTTTACAGTAACGACTGTGGAGGGATGTTAAACCAGTATGAATCTTTTGTGTTTGCACTTTATAATATCCAGTAGTAATAAGAGCGATCTGAATCCAGTATGAATCTGCATTGTGTGTTGTTTTTAAAGTCTGACAAGAATCATTGTACAGTGATTTTGAATCCAGTATGAATCTGCAGAGTGTGAAGGTTTTTACAGTCTGACACCAGCAATTGTGGAGTGATTTAAACCCAGTATGAATCTGCAGTGTGTTTGCACTTTATAATGTCTAATAGTAATAGGAGTGATCTGAATCCAGTATGAATCTGCACTGTGTGGGTTTTCACAGTCTGACAGGAATAATTGCAGAGTGATTTTAATCCAGTATGAATTTGCAGTGTGTGCAGATTTTGGTTTGACATTAATAACTATAGCATGATTATAATCCAGTATGAATCTTGAGTGTGTGTGTAATTTTTACAGTTTTACAGTAACGACTGTGGAGGGATGTTAAACCAGTATGAATCTTTTGTGTTTGCACTTTATAATATCCAGTAGTAATAAGAGCGATCTGAATCCAGTATGAATCTGCATTGTGTGTTGTTTTTAAAGTCTGACAAGAATCATTGTACAGTGATTTTGAATCCAGTATGAATCTGCAGAGTGTGAAGGTTTTTACAGTCTGACACCAGCAATTGTGGAGTGATTTAAACCCAGTATGAATCTGCAGTGTGTTTGCACTTTATAATGTCTAATAGTAATAGGAGTGATCTGAATCCAGTATGAATCTGCACTGTGTGGGTTTTCACAGTCTGACAGGAATAATTGCAGAGTGATTTTAATCCAGTATGAATTTGCAGTGTGTGCAGATTTTGGTTTGACATTAATAACTATAGCATGATTATAATCCAGTATGAATCTTGAGTGTGTGTGTAATTTTTACAGTTTTACAGTAACGACTGTGGAGGGATGTTAAACCAGTATGAATCTTTTGTGTTTGCACTTTATAATATCCAGTAGTAATAAGAGCGATCTGAATCCAGTATGAATCTGCATTGTGTGTAGTTTTTACAGTCTGAAAGGGATTATTGCAGGGTGATTTCAATCCAGTATGAATCTGCAGTGTGTGCAGATTTGTGGAGGGGTTATAATCCAGTATGAATGAGTGTGTAGTTCTGTACCATAGTTCTGTACTGTAGTTTTACAGTAACGATTGTGCCATTTACAGTAAGCCTTCAGACTAAAACCTGTAACTATAAAGTATAATGATAAAGTATAATTATAAAGTAACGCAGGCTCTCCCAGCAGTCGTCAAGGCTTTGGGCTCCAGCAAACACAATAAGCTGGAAGGATAGAAATGGAGGCGAGTTTGCGTGTAAGGGTTTAATGTTTTCAGCCTCTGAATGTAAAAATCCAATATCAGAAATGCACTTTTCATCCCTGGCGCTTTTCAGTGCCATTAACGCTGCACCCAAGGCAATCTGAAGACAAATGGATCCAAACCTAACTTTTGGGTTTCCGTGAGCCTTCCTCTCTCTCTCCCTCGCGCTCCAGACAGATAAAAGAGGACATTTCAATCTTCCGTGCCAGGACCCATTTCAGGGACCTTGGCTGTATCTGACAGAGATCGATAGACCACGAGGGAGAGCTCGCAAACTTCACTTCCTGCACATCCACGTTCATGGGTGCTGGAGTGAAAAGGACAGGACGCGGCGCTACCATTCATATCAGCGGCTGCGGCTACGCTGCTGGTCAAAAGTTTGTGGACAGTTTTTTTTTTTTTATCATTATGTTTTACTCTCTTTATTTTCTGTGTGTGAATCCAGTATGAATCTTCTGTGTGGGTTGTTTTACAGCCTGATAGGAGTCATTGCAGAGTGATTATGATCCAGTATGAATCTTGTGTGGGTTGTTTTTACAGTCTGACAGGAATCATCGTAGAGTGATTATAATCCAGTATAAATTCTTACTGGATTAAAATCACAATTATTACGTTAATCCAGAATAAATCCATACTGGATTAAAAATCATTCATACTGGATTACAATCACAATCCTTAGTATTTGACAGTATAAAAGTAATAATTGTAGAGTGATTATAATCCAGTATGAATCTTGTGTGGGTTGTTTTTACAGTCTGACAGGAATCATCGTAGAGTGATTATAATCCAGTATAAATTCATACTGGATTAAAATCACAATTATTACGAGTTGACAGTATAAAAGTAATAATTTTAGAGTGATTATAATCCAGTATGAATCTTGTGTGGGTTGTTTTTACAGTCTGACAGGAGTCATTGTAGAGGTATTTTAATCCAGTATAAATCCATACTGGATTAAAAATCATTCATACTGGATTACAATCACAATTCTTACTATTTGACAGTATAAAAGTAATTATAGAGTGGTTTGAATCCAGTATGAATCTGGTGGAATCTGATGGAGGCGTGTAAATCGAGTAGCCACTCCCATCTCAGTCATTTATGCTGAGATTTCATATCCTGTGCAAATAGGTCTAAATTTTAACAGATATCCTGTAGTACAATAACAGTAATTCACCTCCCCGAGTAAAACTAGTCCCGTCTGAATTGGGCTTTAGACACTATGGAAGACCCAGTTAGGCGAACAGAAACTGAAACCATCTGGAAACACAAACTAATTAACAAGAAGCCAGCAGTGTTTTTCAGTCTAGTCTCGATCTCCACACCAATTATGAGCGTGCTGTGAGTCAACAGAAAAGCTGTTGACCCAAAACACACTTAGAATGGAACTCAGTGGGCAGATGCTTCACCAAGTGCAAGGTTAAAGGGATCCGCCAGCATTTTTTAAAAACCTAATCTACATGGTCTGCATCTCCCACAAGCAATAGTTTGAAGTAGTTTCAGTGTGTTTAGAGTCAAAAGAAAAGCTGTTGACACAAAACACACTTATAATAAAAGCTAATGGGTTGCGCCTACCTATTGACCTCTATTATAAGTGCTGCAAGTCAATGGGTGTTTTAGCCGATTACTAAGTACAGGGAAACAATTCAAATGGGAATTAATTACAGATGCAGCAGATGGAGATTTGGTTGATAAACCTGGGGAGTGTCCCTTTAACCCCCCTTAAAATGCTCAGGAACAACTGGTGAGTTTTAATACATTACTTAAACCAAATGTTCAGCGTATTGTTTACGGTGGTGGTAAATGAAACCAGGCGTCTGAAGAGTCTGAAGCCTCTGAAGGCTCCCTCAATAAAAATGATTAACCATGACGGGGCTACAAACACGTTGCTTGATGCCTAAAACATTACTTTATGCTGGTTTTAAGGTAAAGTTCTGGACAAAAACATACACAATATGGACAAAAGTATTGGGACTCCTACATGTCACACCTACAGGAGCGTTTAGGACGTCCCATTCTAAATCCATACACATTAATATGGAGTATGGGTCCACATTTGCGGCTCTAACTCTCAACACTCTTCGGGGAAGGCTTGTTACAAGAATCTGAAGTGTGCCAGTTCATCTAGAAGAGCATTTGTGAGGTCAGACACTGATGTTGGATAAGAGGGCCTGGCTTGAAATCTCTGTTCTAGTTCATTTCAAAGGTGTTTGGCAGGACAGGGATAAGTCCTCACACACCAAACTTGCTCAAGCATGTCTTTATGGAGCTTGCTTTGTGCACTAGGGTAAACACAGTCATGCTGGAACAGAAAGGGGCCTTCCCGTCATCCAAACAGTTGTCCAAAATGTTATGGGATGCTGTAGTGTTAAGCATTATCCCTCCTCCACCAAACTTTAGCATTGGCATAGTGCAATCAGGCAGGTACCTTTCTCCTGGCATTTGCCAAACCCAGACTGGTCCATCGGAGTCCACCAGAGTCCAGTGGAGGTGTGCGACACTCGAAATTGTGCCTGGTGATGTAAGGCCATAGAAGCCCATGCCATGCAGCTCCTTGTACACAGTTTTTGTGCTGATGTTAATGCCAGAGGAGGTCTGGAGCTCTGCAGATATTGAGTCAGCAGAGCGTTGGAGGCTTTTCTGCACTATGCTCTGAGCTCAGCACTCGACACTGACCCCACTCTGTAACTTTACGTGGTCAGACACTTGGTGGCGCCTCCACTGTTCAGTAACACCACTCACAGCTGATGTACAGTGGAAGATCTAGGGGGTGGCAATAGGACTAAATGGATGACCTGCATTCATTGATCAAGAGGAGTGTCCCAATACTTTTGTCCATGCATTGTATATTTTGGAGTAGTACATATAGGGTGCAAAACACATTTTTACCATAATCAACTTGCATATAAATCTCAGAGCATACATGTAGGTCCATTGGTGGTTTAGCATATATTTGCATTATAGTCACGGCAACCGACTCCTGGTTCCTTTAATCACCACGGTAAGGAAATTTAAGTTGGTACGTTTCTCTCCAACAAGCCATGTCACACCAAACCACTCGGGATGCCCGTGTTTACACCCGATCAACTGACTCATGAGGAGATTTTGCAAAGTCAGTGGAACGCCCCTTTAAAAGCAGGCCGGACAGCTAGGTAGTCTATGCAGTGAGTGAATGACAGCTCTTAGGCTGCAATACGGCGGAGATCCTAATGGGTTAATTGAAAAGTAACTGCTAGGAAGGCGAATGTTTGACATGCAGTGTATCTGCAGGAGGACCACGGGGGAATACCGGAGAACAGGTGCGCTGGAGTGAAGGTCACTGGAAGAAGCAGCAGCGGCAGCAGCAAGGCTGTGCATGGGATAGTGGAAGAACATCAGGTAGAATCAGGCCGAGGCTCCATCAAACACCACGAGTTCAGGAGGAGCCAGCGGACGGCGGTCACCTTTACCGCGGAACATCTGTTCCGAAGGCCTCGCGCTACTCGTCCGGCGCCAAAAAACACACATCACACATTGCGGCGTTTGATTTTTTCAGGAGTGCGACGGTGAGGCGTACGAGCCCTGTAGCCTATGGTTTGAAATATTGATTACAGTCAGCTCGGAGCCAGCTGTTAGGTCAGTGGAAGCCCGTTAGCCTCAGGATAATGATATTCATTGGGAAATTGCTCGAGAGGCTTAAATTTTTATCTCTTATTACAGTATGCAGGATTTCATTCTAATAGAATTTGGGATTGTGGAAAGTGAAACCCAGCTGCCTGTGGAGTGGCGCTCCATGCTGCGATAGGAAACGGGGGAAAAATGCATTCATCTGTCATGGAAATGAAATATCTCTCTGCTGTTTGAAGGTCTCAATTATTAGGGACGTAAAAAAAAAGGGGGGGGGGGAAGCAAGGCCGTGGTTCAAGAGACAGACCTTGTTGAAGGAGACGAGACTGCAGAGACGTGTTTGCTTAGCATGCCCTGGCATTAGCATCACTACCACGCCGGCCACCAGCCGCCGACCTCGCCCAGCGTTCCTACCACAGCGTTAGCATCGCTGCAATGCTGGCCGCTGGCCTCACCCAAGATTACCACGGCATTAGCATCGTTACTGCTGTTTTTGAACTGCTACCGCACCGGCCGTTAGCCCTGCTACCTCAGCATTAGCATCGCTACTGCAGCATTAGGCTTGATACCACACCAGCCGCTGCAACGTTAGCATCACTGTGCCAGCCTCGCCCAGCTTTGCTACCGTACTGGCCGTTAGCCTTGCTACCTCAGCATTAGCATCACTACTTCAGCGTTAGGCTCGCTACCACACCAGCCGCTGTGACGCTAGCATCACCGTGCCAGCCTTGCCCAGCATTGCTACCGCACCGTTAGTCAGAAACCATGTGGTTTCCTGGTCCTGGTCCCTTCAGATCTAAACACTAGTACATATGAGGTCTACAGCTTAAGGCTCGGAGGGCAAGGCCTGAGTCCTTTACCAGGCAGGGTCACATTAAATGCTCCTAGTAGAGGTCATTTTTATGCCACATGACCTTTTTTACAATGATGAGCAGATATTTTGGGCCCAAACTCCTCATTGTTGAAATGCTATTGACCATTCTATGCGGCCAATGGTGGTCCGAGACAACCAAGCAATACTTTTTTTCCTAAAAAGCATGAACTGCCCCTCCCGGGAACATTCAGGTATACAGGTACTCGAAGCACTGTGTTACGACCTTACCCACCATATAACCTCCACAGCTGATACAGATAATACAGTACACACCTACGCAGCAGCAGAATCAGCTCATGGTCTTGTGCTTATGTCATGCAGTCATACGACACATGCGCGGTAAGGAGGTTACTCACGGCTCTCTATGGCGAGGATGGTGATGTTGTGCACAGCGTTGACCTCCCGATCCAAAGCCTTGGCTGTGCTGATGACCCCTGTCGAGGCCTCGATGTTAAAGAAGCGCTCCAGGTCAGTGTTCCGGTCTATGGAGTATCTGTGGACACACAAACAGCATGTAGTGATGCCTTCAAACCATCTCCAGTGAATGTGTTGTATTAGACATGTAGCTTTGTAATTGTTTACTACAGCAGAATTCATTTCTGAGTCAGAACATGCAGAGCAGAGGTAGACATACATGGCCACACATGGATACTGTGCTGCTCTTCATGTGTTTTTCTTGTACATCAGCATATATTGTGCATTTTATTAAGAAGTCAGGACAAAACACAAAGAATTCCCATATAGAAATCGGATATATGGCCTTATGTACATGTATGCTTAACGGACAAAACTATTGGGACACCTGCTTATTAAGGATATTAAAAAAAGAGCTTTTGTTGGAGTAACTGTCTCTACTATTCAAAAATATAGGATGGATCGCCATCTCATCATTCCAGAGAACACAGTAGTTCTACTGCTCCACAGCTGCTCAATGCTAGGGGACTTTATACCCCTCTAGCCCACACCTAGCCTTATGCAGCATGGTGCCAATGGGTACATGTTTATCTGCTCCTGCAGAGAGTCCTATTCTATTGGCAGTACTTCTCCACAGGGACTAGACAAGCTGTGTGTGTGTGTGTTAAAGTAGCTGAATGCTTTCATCAGAAGGGCTGAAGGGGTGTCCACAAACATTTGGCCACATTGTGTCCAGTCCATATATGTACGAAACTCCCCGGCAATGGCAGCCCATGTTAAATCCCTTGTTTTTTATGATGTCATAAAACCCCACGTATTGACAGCAGCTCAGCCCCGCCCATTTGCACTTCCGTTATTCATTCTAACAGTGTGAAAACTGTTCCAACATGATTGAACAAACGACGACGACAACAACGACAACGACAACCTCCAATCAGGATCATCTCTCAAAGGCCCATGTGACCTAAACACGGCTAGCTACCGACATTAATCTCGCGGTGCAAATGTCGAGCACGGAGCTCGTTTAGAAAGACTGATACCTACAATTAACAAGCTGATCCACTTCTGTATTAGCTCAACATGACAGAACTAATAAGCTCTGCAATCAATCCTCTTTGTGCTCTCTCAATGTGTGATATCAGAGCTAATCAATGATAATTCAAAAAGCGCTGAGAGTAATAGGAGAGAGAAAATGCCAATTGTTTATCCTGCAATTAAGCCGGTCGAGGTGGACGTGCATAATAAAGAGCGCAGCGCAGAATGCTATGCCAAAATATCCCAAATGATGAATTGTGCTGCCTCCAATCAGCCCTGAAACCCCCCCCTCCTCAACCTTGCTCCGCCCACTAACACGTTAGCGTAGCTGGGTTAAACACTTTACCAAAAATCCCATTCAGCTTAATGAGGAAGAGCACAGTACTAACTAGCTAACTATCTCACATTAGCATGTGCTTTACTTTATTAGCACATACACCCTTAAAAACACCCCTAAATTATATAGTAAAATTAATGCTTGTAAACAGACCAGTGACCAATCTCATCTAGGATCACCTGACTGGGGGTGGTTATTACATGGATCTTCAGCTACAGGGAAAACCTCTTGAAGGCAGTTCTTTATAAGGCCTTTACTATAAAGTCTCTACTACTGTCACTGCAGCACCCTCAGCAACCCAATAATAGTGGTCATACCGGTCAACTGAGAAAAGGCTGATTGTCACGGGTCAGAGAACCCTTTTTCATTAGCTGGTTTAAACTTCTTCATCACTGAAAAGGCACAGCATAATGCAAGTAAACAGCCTATTAGATCAGAGTAATCCGTCTTTGACAGTTACGTGGGTTTACTTTGTGAAACGTCACTGATGCACCATGTTGGGAGCACTGTCCAGTGCAATGACCGGTGCAGTGACAGTAGTAGCAACTCATTTTTGGAGCCTTACATTAAAGGCATTTAGCAGATGCTCGTATCCAGAGCGACTTACAAGTGCTTGGCTATTTACTCAAGAAAAAACTTGAAAGTTTGAATAGGCTAATAATTCAGAGATACCTCTAAGTTTAGACTCTACTAAACACAAGTCAGTAAGGTGACCACTCTACTATTCGTCCAAAGGTCTTCGGTCTGCATTTGAAGACAGCAAGCGTTGGATTCCCAGGGGAAGCTCGTTCCACCGTCTTCCGTGTATTTTGAGGGATGGCGGGTCGAGCCGAGCTGTACTTGAAGCTTGAAGGGCTGTGACTTGAAAGCAATACAACTGGAGAAGCAGAAGCAAAGGATGGCAGGAACTCAGGGATGCTATCAAGGCTGCTGCTGCTGCTGCCTCCAACCTCCTTGGGTCCTTGGATACTACCAGCTATCTTGTTTACAGCATAAGTGCATGATCCTGAGGCCCAAGGACATTTCATGGGTGCAGGGTTTCTATTTCTACCAAAGAACTGTGCCAACACAGTCCTAATAACAAAGACATTTGCGTTAGCTTAGCAGCCTTAGCAGCCTTTGTTTGCATTATTTTATATTTCCTGCCATTAAAGCATGCTGTTGCAAATGTCATCATCTAAAGTGAAGCAGACCAGATTACCAAGACCAGATTAACCCATTTCTGCTGCCCTGCCTGGGTGTCTGTTACTTGCATGGCTAATTCAAAACGAGGTACGGCTGTAAGTTTAACGTTAGCTAATTTAGACAGCAGACGATATAGTCCACCACTTCACCTAAGACTACGGATCAGCCTTAACGAAGAACATCTTTAAAATGGACTAAAGCTCTACCACTATGGCTCAGGGATTGCCAGTTTCAATCCCGAGCCATGTCGCTTTGCCATCAGCGGCCGGAGCCTGAGAGAGCACAATTGGCTGTCATCTCTCCGGGTGGGTAGATGGCGCTCTCTACCTTCATTACTTTTTTATGTAATGATACTGGCCTGCACAGGTGTTTGATAGCTGGTGTGGCGGAAGTAGGGACCCGACACTTTCCACCTAAGCGCTTCGTCGACAGTTTGAAAAGAGGCGATGGTCAAATGACCGATACTGTAGCTTGTTAGGTAATGCTAACTCTGCATTCTGTACATTCTGACTCTAAATTCATCAGACTGAATCAAATCTTTGCCAACATTCAGTAAACAGTCGCTACAAAAGCATAGAACATGGACAGGCCTCACCTGATGGGACTCTTGGTGGAGTCAGGGTCCACTGCGGAGACTGTCCCGATGACAGTGCCCACTTTAGCTGCCTCCGAGACGGTCATCCTGCTCAGAGGAGAGGAGAAAACCGGGGGCTCGTCCACATTCTCCACCACCAGCTTGACCATGGCCGTGTCGCTGAACGGGCCCTGAGCCCGGAAGCGCGGGTCAATGTTCTTGTTGGAGGCCTCGATTTTTAGAGTGTAGGTGGGCTTTGTTTCAAAGTCAAGGTTCTGTAGACAAAAACAGACGAGAAAGTGATGAGATGTGATGAGAGATGTGGTGAATTTCACTCTGAGACTCTGAGGTTCGCCGTCTGACTTCAGCTTCTTTAGTTTTGCTTTGAAGCTACAAGGCCAATGTAACTAACAAGTAATATGGAAGCTTGTGTAAAGCAATTAGCATGATGCTAACTGCATCACAAAAAGCCTTCAACTCCCGAATAGACTTGCTCATGTGTTTTCTGTGTGTGGGATGAATTAGATGGCGTGTGGATGATGCTAACTGGTTTACATAAGCTGCCATTGCTTGTTAGCTGCACTGGCCTCAGCGTCAAGTTAAAGAAGCCAAGCACAGACACCAGACATGTCTTAGCTGACTGACTTTATTTGGAATAGGAGGAAAAGCTCTCAGTTGTAGGTTTAACAGATGAAGGCAATGCAGAGGGAAGATCCGTAACCTTGTCAAAACCAACAGAAGGCGCTAGATCGAAATCCCACTTCGAAAACTGACCCGAAAAATGAAAGCACGAGCACAACGACGTCCTGATACCAGCTGACAGGACGGCGGGCCAGGGTCAAAGCTGACTATTGATTTTAGGACAGAGATCCGTGATGCTAAAAATGTATTTTGTAATAGTTTCTCAAGCGGTCATTCATCACACCTGTCGGCTGCTATATGCAGTGAGCGGATGCGTTAACCTGTGGTTTTAGCATTTAGGAGAAAAGCAAAGTGAAGAGTGGCACGGCGTCAGTGACTTTAGCACCAGCTCAAAGGCACGGGCGGGACTTTTTTGGAAGCTGATTCCGGGCAATATTCGACAGCAGCTGCAGCCGTAGCCAGAGATTAACCTCCAGACATTATCTGCAGATGTGATCCCACACCCATCTCTAATTCTCCTATTAGCGCACCCATCATTCTGCACCCGCAGCCAAAGCACATCAGCAGGAACATCGCCCGAGTGTAGAAACACACTGCAAGAAATGATATCTCAGGAAATGAAAACATCTAGTTGATTTACATAATATTTCTCATTATGAAAGTAATAATAATAATAATATTAATAATATAGAATAGTCTAAAAATATGAAGTATTAAATAAATTCCCTGCAAAACAAAACAGCATGGCCAGCTCAAGCTTAGCTCCTCACCAGCATTGAGTATCTATTCATTTCTTTGATGCAACTGATGTAACTATCAAAGACCTGCTTAGCCAAGCTGGTTGACCAGCTTAACCAATATGACCAAACTAGTCGACCAGCATGGCTTAGCTGGTTGACCAGCTTAACTAACATGGCTAGGCGGGTTGACTAGCTTGATCAAACTGGTCGACTAACATGGCCAAGCTGGTCAGCCAACATAACCAACATGGCCGAGCTAGTCGACCAGCATGAACAAACTGGTTGACCAGCATAACCAATAGGGCGAGCATGAGCAAACTGGCCAACCAGCATGACCAGCATAACCAACATGAGCAAGTTGGTCAGCTAGATAGACCAAACTGGTTGAATAGCATGGCAAAGCTGGTTGACTAGCTTAACCAACATGGCTAAGCTGGTTGACCAACATAACCGAACTGGTTGGCCAGCATGACTAAGCTGGTGGATTAGCCTAACCAACATGATCCAGGTAGTCAACCAGCATGGCCAACATTACTGAGCTGGTTGACCAACATGACCAAATGAGTCGGTCAGCATAACCAACATGACCACGCTAGTTAATCAGCATGATTTAACCGCTCAACCATCATGTTCAGCTTGACAGACTCATATGACAACATGCTGTAACTTATGCTGGTTTACCAGTTTAACCATCAGTCTTGACCATCAAGGTCCAGCTCAGACCATCTCCCAGCAGGAACTGGTCCTGGAAATTGTTTGAGCAGGGTTAAGTGGTTTAACGATATCATATATATATATATATATCTCTGATATCGTTATACAATTTTTTTTTGCAGTGCAGGGACATCATTAGCAAGCGCCACTCACGGGCAATTACAGCACCAGTCAAAGGTTTGGACACAAGTTATCACACATGGGTTTTCAACATTTACTGTCAGTATTTCATCAGAAAAGTAGACCTTTTACCAAGTACAGCTGCCTCACAACACACCTGATTGGCTCAGACACATTAACGAGGACACATTCCGCTCATTAACTTTTAACGAGGCGCACGTAGTAATTAGGATGATGTAACAACTGTAGCTGATTGTAGCTGTAACTCAAAATTACAGTAAAGTTTCAAATGGAAAAAAATACTTACTGTATTTAAATTCATTTCTGCAGCAGTCAGACTGTGGACTGCTGGGATACGTAGTTTTAGTGACCTTGACTCCGAAGTGAGCAAAAGCACTGTGCTTTAAATGCACTACAGGTCCAAAATGTTTGTGGACACCCCTTCAGGTTACATCCAGTGCTGCCACAGATGTGCAAATGCACACACACAGCTTGTCTGATCCCTGTAGAGAAGTACTGCCAATAGAATAGGACTCTCTGAAGCAGATACACATGTGACCTATTGGGCTAGAGGGGTATAAAGCCCCCTCAGCACTGAGCTGTGGAGCAGTGGAAAAACACATTCCTGTGTTCTCTGGAATGATGGTGTCCCATCCTATACTTTTTTTATTGGGATGACTTGGGGGGTTGTGGACGAGGTAGGATAGTGATCATCTAAACACCCTGACCTCAATTCATGATATCAAATTCCCACAGCAATGCTCTATTCTAGCAGAATCTAGCAGAAAGCCTTCTTCCCTGGACAGTAGAGACAGTTACTCTACCAAAAGCAGGATACACCTTTTTTTTAAACACTCCTGACTTCAGAAGAAACAATGAATAAACAGGTGTCCCAATACTTTTGTCCAAATAGTGTAACTGCAGCTTAACCTTTATAGAGCGTACCTTCAAAACAATGAGAAACACACAGTATAATCCAGTCAGCTTTGTTTAAACGGTTTTGACCGGTAGGCCTACAGATCCCACTGGACCTGATGACCCCCTCCCCTGGCCGCTCTGTGACCCACCTTTTGCAGAGTTATGACTCCTTCCTGTGTATCAGCGTCTGGCTCGACCCTGAACACCCCGAGGCCATCTCCTTCTATAATTCTGTACTCCATCTCTGCATTGGATCCCACGTCCGAGTCCAGGGCCTTTATCTTGGCCACCACCGATGCCACAGGCAGAGACTCCGGCACCTCAAACTGATAGGATTCTACACACACACAGACACACACACACACACACACACACACACACACACACACAAAAATTATTGATGATGCAATTTCTCTTTCTCTCTTATCACCTGGCTGCTGTGGCCGGTCATGCTGGTCATGTCCCCTGCTGTGTCCTACATTAGCCTCTCCGCTGATTGAGCTGGCTGTGTGGGCAGACTGGGGGTTTGCTCTACAGGTAGCCGTGGGGGAAAAGACCCATAATGAGTTATATATAGGTGCAATCTTTCCCCCGCCTTAAAGACGCTACGAAGAAAAACACGGGGGATTTGAGTTGGGAAGGTGATCTTCCAGGTAATTACACTGCTGCACTTGCCTTCTTCATCACCCCAGTAAATATTAGCAGGATAAAGAAGCAGAAATCTAAAGATGGCAATTTAACTGCATTGATTTTGGAATGTCAATAATATTTACAAAAATGTAGAACAGCTTTAAAAATACAATTAAAATATAGAAATGTCGTTAGTACTCTCCCCCTATCACATGTAATGCTCCCGATCACTGGGAGGATAAGGACTGAGACATGCCTAACAGACCAATTGTGCTCTCTCTGGCTCTGGCTGCTAATGGCGGGCAGCACAGCCTGGGATTCAAACCAGATAAAAGTCCAAGGAAAACTTTACCTGCTATACGGTTAGAACTGATTTTAATCAATTATATTATTATTATTATTATTATTATTATATTCAAATTAAAAACATCAGCTTCATCTTGGGCTAATTGAAGTTCTCGGGTTATAGTTGAGGGCTCCAAGAGGTCCAGTGGACTAAGGTGCCGCCACTATGATACGAGGGTCATATTCCAGGTCATGCTGCTTGTCATCAGCATGAGTCTGAGAAAGCACAATTGGCCCTGCTCTCTCAGGGTTGGGTTGATGGCATGCCCTCCCAATGTTGGTCAGCGCAGGCGTCTGTAAGCTGTTGTATCAGAGCTGGTGATCCGGTGCGTTGACTGTCTAGCAAATCTGCATCAGCGGCAGTGCAAAAAAAGACTTCATATATGACAAAGGAAACGTGTGCTAGTCTCCAGTCTCCTAATGTTGGGCGTATTGGTATTGATAAAGAAGTTCACATATACAGGGACTGGGTAATTGGCCTTCTAAATTGGGTCAAAATTCGGGGGTAAAATTTGAAATACATTTAGTTTTTTTATGCCACCCCTCCAAAATAAATAAATAAATAAATTATATATATATATATATATATATATATATATATATATATATATATATATATATATATATAACAAAACATATATATAACAAAGCATAACGAAACAAAATTTATTTCAAATTTTACCCCTGAATTTTTAGGTAAATATTTTACCTAAATTTTTACCAAAAAGTGTGTAGTTTTATATTATTACACTTTTAATATATATATATTGCTGGGAGTGAAAAGTTAAAAGTGTAATAATATAAAACTACACACTTTTTTTTATTAAAATTTAGGTAAAACATTTAATACATTATAATAATTTTAATACATTATAATAATTTAGAATACTATTGTAATAAATCATTTTAAAAACACTTTAAAATACATTTAGCTACATTTCCTGAGCTGTTTTCAGATGTAAAAAAAGGCTGTTTTGCTAGAACTGATTTAATTAATATTTAATATATGCACTCCAAAATTCTAATTCTCAGCCAAGTTTCTACCATAAAACTTCCCTCCATCACTAAAAACCATGGAAAAATGGTGAAAATGTTTTCTTGTTTACACTGTTTTTCATGACTGCATGAATAGTCCCTCCAGTCACAACTGTGTATTTAGTATATTGATATGAATATATTAATAATAATTATGAATGGTATCAAAATAACTGAATCACACTGTAAAGAAATCTGAGAGCTCCTGAAAGATTAGTAATGAGTTGGATGTCAGTATTATTCGTGTTTTTGGATGCAGCTCTGATGGATCTGTCTTGGAGTGTGATCACCGTACTTCTGGAGAAGCGTGGGGGGTTGTCATTGACGTCAGTCAGCGTGACGGTCACTGACGTGGTTCCAGAGAGGCCGCCCATCTGGCCACCCATGTCCTTGGCCTGGATCACCAGCAGGTACTGGTCCCTTGCCTCTCGGTCCATATTGGGCAGCGCCGTCCTCACGATGCCTGTAAACATTGTTAAACAAACAGTCCCTTTGATATTCGCAATGGTTGTGACCTCATTCCCATAAATGCATTATGTGGTCAAAAGTATTTGGACATCCCGCTCATTCATTGCTTCTTCTGAAATCACAAGTAATAAAAAGAGCTTCTTCTGTTTTTGGTGGAGTAACTATCTCTACTGTCCAGGCCAGAAGGCTTTCTACTAGATTTTGGAGGAGCATTGCTGTGAGGATTTGATTGCATTCAGCCACAAGAGTGCATCGTAAAGTATTGGATGTTCAGTGCACCTTTTGGAGTCAAGAGTGGTACCATTGGACTTTGGGTTCTCTGGAGTGTTGGAGCTCTAACCAATATGTTTGGGATGAGCTAGAGCCTTGCTAATGCTTTTGTCGCTAGTACAGAGCACAGGGAGGCCAACTCCGAGGACTTTTGGACAGGAGCTCAGGGTGACTTCATGGTAGTCGCATAAAGCTGCGCACCCTCCAGGCTTTGGTAAAGCGTTCCCAGAAGAGAAGAGGCTGTTCCAGAGGTAGAGGGCAGAGGGAAACATTTATACCCTATTTATACTCTTGGTTTCAGAGGGAACGTTGGATAAAACAGGTGTCTATGAACTTTAGGACAGTATAGTGTAGCACAGAGGGACGCTAGCAGAGTGGCTGAACGGCTCAGTCTTCAGAGCTCCTGTAGACTGTGGCTGTGTCATAATTATAACAGGATTATCTTGTTTTATAGCGTAGACCTTCTCCAGGCTGCGCATTCAGTCTTGACAAAAGCATATCATAATAATGCCTCTCCACGATAGGTCATCTTTACCCACGTCTGCGCCGGACTCGGAATTAATTTCCTCTCCGGATCCTTGTTGGTTTTGGCATTATCGGCGGTTGACTCATTCCCGCGCGATTAAACAGCCCCTCTCGTTTCCGTCTTGTGCCTAGACTGTTTGAGATAAACCCTAATCAATAGGCACTGCTATTTACCATGTCTGGCATTTGCTGCTTCCACATGCTGGAGGGGAGGCAAAAAATGTCTAAAATTAGCCTATACTCTTAAAAAGAACTTTAATCAAGGGCTGTAATTTACCCATGATGACAGACCTCATGTGGACGCAGCGATGCCCTCCGTTCACTGCTAGCGTGCTGATTAGGCTAAAGCTTTATTTTCATGTAATCAGGTGCTAATGTGCGCCGCTAACTTCATCCAAACTTCATCAACTTGTTCCGCGACTTGGGAGCGAAATCAAAACAGCGAGCTCCCGATGAGTCCATTCCGTGAATTTGAAAGTATAAAACTCACAGGTGTAAACTGTGCACTGTGTCCAAATGTTTGCGGACACCCCTACCAATGAATGCGTTCAACCACTTTAATTTGCACACATTGCTGACAAAGATGTGCAAATGCACGCAGACAGCTTGTCTAGTCCCTGTAAAGAAGTATTGCAGATAGAATAGGATTCTCTGGAGTCAGGTACTCTCCTAAAGCCAGGCGTGGGCTAGAGGGGTGTAAAGCCCCCCCAGCATTGAGCTGTGGAGCAGTGGAAGAACAGTGTTCTCTGGAATGATGGTTGGTGGTGCTTCATCCAGTACTTTTGGGATAGGTTTGGAGGTTGGGGGGGATGAGGTGGGGTGGTGATTATCCAACATCCCGATCTCACATACGCACCTGTGGCTCTAGGCAAAGCCTTCTTTCTTGGAATGTAGAGAGAGCTCCTCCAACAAAAGCAGGATCCACTCTTTTTTTATTACCATTAATTTAAGAAGAAACAATGAATGAGCAGGTGTCCCAATACTTTTGTCCATGTAGTGTATGTGTAAGAATAAATCACATGTATTAACTTCAAATATAAATCCTAAAAACTGAACATATACATTTTGCAAGACATGTCATGTATAGTCATGGATAAATCATACGACTTTGCAAGTAGTAACTTTTTTAAAGTAGAAGCAGTACAAATCATGTAAATTCATGGTTATAAAGCATGATAAAATAAGAATTGTACAAATTAGCTTCAATAAATCATGTATATATTGAATGTATAAATTTCATTATTATAAATTATGTATAAATCATACATATGCATTTTGCAGTTAGAACTTATAGTTAATACAAGTTTTATAAATGTATAAATGTACATATTAACTTTTTAAGTAGCAATCACAGGTAAACTGTATGTATCCTATGTATAATTCTATGTATAAATTAAAAGTTAGATAAAGATGAAGTAGAAACCATTGTTATAAACTTTGCAAACAAAAGTCACATGCAAATTGTATGCATCATGGTAAAATAACTGTAAAATTATGTATAAATTGTACGTATAAAGTTTTACTTTTAAATGTTTGTATATGTTTAAAAGTTTGTATAAGTCACACATATAAACCTACACTGTATCAAATATGTATATAAAATATTACAAATTGTGGTAATACATTTAGGTCACATATAAATAGTGTAAATATCGTAAGTATAACAATGTATAAATCATACACATAAACCTTGCAAGTAGAAGTTGTACATTTAAACTTTGAGTATAAATAATGTATAAATGTGCATATTTACTTTTTTTGTTGAAATCACAGATAAATTGTTGTCATAAACTTTGCAAATATAAGTCACATGGAAATTGTATATATAATATCAATAAATTTATAACAATATAATTATATAGATATTATAAGTATGTATAAATTGTACATATAAACTTCACAAGTACACATAACTTACAAAATTTAAACGCAGAAATCATGTATAAATCATGTTTATATGTATAAATCTTAAGTATACTTTGCACAAGTTTACATTCATATATAAATCACATGCATAAGCATCACACGTTTAAATTTAGCAAGCATAAATCAGCCCTGAATCTGCACACCAAGTATCTCCTCATGTGAAAGCTCATAGTAGGTAGATGTGGCTATGGAGTGTCTGAGCTGTCATGGCTGCTCAACCTGCATTATTTAATCTCAGGATTGTACTCCCGCTGTGACAGACCAAGATCTATCACGAGATCCTACCACAGCCCTGTGAGATATGGCTTTTCATGCCGTACCGCTGGTCACATTTGAGGAATCTAGACAATAAATCCTCTAAAAATATTCCACGGAATAATCAGCGCATCTCCGGCATGTCAGGGGGTCGAGCAGTTTTAACTTGCTCGGTTTTAACTGCAGGTCCATGAGGGCTGGGGAGAGCAGGGACGGGGACGGAAAATCCTGCCCTCCTTTGACAGGCATCGGCATTCCGAGTTTTGTTATGGTGACATGATTTTGCCTTCAGTTAAGTTTAGTATGGGTGAGCTGACACACTGTAGCCAGTTGCCCTAGCAAGTGACCTATAAATAACACATACTGTATTCAGAATCTAGTAGAATCTTATTTTCCAGTGTTTTTACTGTATGCAAACCTACACACTCTCTGGCATCTGGGTCTCTAAAGATGTTAGAAAGGTTGGAAGCTGTGTTATCTTAATGGTTTAATGGTATTTAAGGGTTCTTTGGTAAAGATAACCTGCTATATAAAATCAAACCCTTTTTTAATGGTAGAAACTACAATTGTGGTGTCTTAAAACTGGACTGTTCATTGAATGGATAGTTCTTCACATATGCAAGTGTGCAGAACCTCTTAAAAGCCTAAGGAACCCTTACAGGATGTAAAGCTTCTTATAGCAATTGAAGACTTTTCCTAGAACCATTCATTCAAGTCAAGAACCAATCTGGAACCTTTAGTATTAGAGTGTATAGTTTGATGAAAAGAGCTATGGATCTTTGGCAGCACATTAGCATCTCCAAACAGTGAGGGCTGTTTTTTTGATTACTTGTTTACTGCTGTGTTTGTACCTGTCTTGGGCTCCACAGAGAAATACGGCTGTCCCTCCAGAATGCTGTAGATGACTCTGGCACTGTTGCCGTATGTGGGGTCATCTGCATCAGTTGCTTTCACCTCCACCACAGATGTACCTGAAAAACCACAGTAACGTCAATATTATATTATCTGGGTTTACCGTTTTCAGTAAATAATTGACACTGACATGGTAGAGGTGCATGGTGGCGCCGGAAAACCTCTACAGTGGTACCAACCGCAATGTAGGCTTAGGTTACCTGTAAGGTTCCAATGCATACACATACGTCTACGAGCAAGTAAGCAAGCAAGCAAAAGCCTGATTCAAGTTTTTTTGCATGTTATCAACACAACCATACCATAAAACTCTGCTTACCCTACAGCATGCCTTTCAAAGACCAGCCAACATCCCCGAAAAACAGGCCGCAATACACTACATTATTATATACTGTAAAAAAAATAGCTCAGATAAACATGCAGTAAAGGGCTGCAAAGCAAACAACAGACTCCCTTATTTAACAGCAAAATTATCATAAAGAACAGTTCAGCGTAAAATAACAACAGTAAGCAACTGCAAACCCGAACAAAGCTGGTATAGGATAAATGAAGGCAGTATCAATACGTGCAGAAGTGAGAGTTTGCTAGATCTGGACGACCAGATCTCACACCAGGTTGTGATTCTCAAAGAACCAAACCATTAAAAGAATTGATTTTAAGAAAAATAACCGTTATTTAACCTCACCCAGTGAACCTGGAATATGACCCGAGAACTAAACTCTACACCAGCCTTCTACTCAACTATAGGGTGATCGTACATCGTGAGCATCTCCTGAAGACCAAACTATAGACTATGAAACAAGCTAGAAATATAACTGTACCAACTGTATTCTGACCCTCTGAGCTCAGCCTATGAGAAGACTATGAGAAACAGCCAGATGCAATGCACTAGTATTCCTAACGAGTTGAAGTTCATTCTGTTTCCCCCGATTATTTGCTTGCTAACACGCAAGATAAGCACCGGAAATGTTGAACTTGCAATGACCTATAGCTAGTGACATTAGCACCAATCATTGGCCATGTGGAGTGGAGAGTAGATGCAGCCAAAACTGTATCTCATTCTTAAGCTCATTATTCAGTACAAATCCAAATGATTTGCTGTTTTTACAGTTTCCTTTTTAAGAGAGAGTGGTTAGAAAAATTAACTGAATTATATGCAAGGTGCGTATAGGATTATGGCTGTCAGTGACACGACACCTGTATCAAGCACAGTGATTTCGCACAGTTAAAAACTTCTTAAAAACACTTACTATCTTCGCATGTAAAACTCACAAACCTGCACTAAAACTTACAAACTTCAGAAGTCTTAATCATACGTGCAAACTTTGTAAGTAAAAATCACACATACAAACTTTGCAAGTATGAACACATTTACAACTTTTACAATTTCCTGTTTTGATTGTTTGTTTTTCCATTGTCTTCTGAAAGTAGATGGAAATTTCAAGGCTGGACAAATGATGTGGACTGCAGGCGGTTTCTTGTATGGCACACACTTTATTTTTCATTCTCATCCTGATTGATTCCATGTGTTGGTTGGAATGTGGCTGTTACATACAAGGACACATCAAGCGAATCCAAAAGCATACAATGCCACTTGCCACAATGTGCTTGTCTGTGGACTTTCACTAGGTTTTATTGAATCTGCTGCCTTTTCAGTCCTGCTGTTGTGTACTTTCACCACTGTCTTGTCACTCTGTTTGTTCAGCGTTCCATTCACGGCACCAACTGCCTAGATAGTTTTCTTTATCAGACGACAGTCACAGGCTTTATGTCATTTTTTCCCCTGAATGTAATCCTTTTTTTGCTGAACAGCATGCCTCTCTCTCTTGCTAGCATCCGATCCGTGTGAGAACCTGGCCTTTAGAACCGTAGCGCGGCTGTCTGTGCTCCGGTACGACACCGCAAAGGAAAGTTTAATGTCGCCCGGCTTGCCGGCTGATATTTCCCAGATAGATTTTATTTAAACTGTAAAACGGCTAATGGAAAGTGCCAGGCCTTCATCTGAGTGCAATTTACAGGCCGCGGGCGCTGTTCGGGAAAAAAGGCACAGATTATCCTTAAATGCGTTTGCTCATAAAAGGACTAAATAAGACGTTTGGGGACAAGCCCAGTTTGTGTCAAATCCGAAACCCAAACATCTGGAGGACGCCTCTGGGAGCACACCAGCTGAAAGAAAGCAGGAAGCCTCTGTAATGTGGTGGCATGCGGACCTCAGCACAACACATTTCACTCGCAATCAAAGGATGAGACTTTCACTTCTGAACCGCAGCAGCGAGATCAGACCAAGCTGCCTTAATCACTGGGGGAATTTCCACAGTACCAGTGAAGGGTCTGGACACAACTACTCATAGTGTTGTAGTCAAAACCATTACAATATTAGAGTCTGAGTCAGGACCAAGAGTTTGTGGTATTTAAGTCAGAGTCAGGACCAAGACTTTTTGTATTCAAGTCCGAGTCAAGACCAGAAACTCTATGGTATTCAGAGTCAGAGTCAGCACCAAGTCTTTTGGTATTCAAATCTGATTCAAGACCAAGACTTTGTGGCGTTCAAGTTTCTCATATTCATGTCTGAGTCAAGACCGAAAACTCTGTGGTATTCATGTCTGAGTCAGGACCAAGACTTTATGGCATTTAAGTCTGAGTCAAGAGCACTACTTTACGGCATTTAGGTCTGAGTCAAGACCAAGATTTTATGGCATTCAAGTCTGAGTCAAGACAAAGACTTTGTGGTATTCATGTCCGAGTCAAGACCAAGACTTTGCAGTATTCAAACTTGAGTAAATGCCCCGACTTTGTACAATTTGGGTCCGAGTCACAATCTTGACTTTGTAATTTTGCAGTCATGACCAAGACTTTGTAATTTTGAAGTCCGAGTCAAGAACAACACTTTGTAGTATTTCAATCCAAGTCAAGACCAAGATCTTGTGGAATTTAAGTCAGAGTCAGCACCAAGTCTTTTGGCATTCAAGTCCAAGAAAGTCCAAGTCCAAAAACTCTGTGGTATTCCTGTCTGTGTCAGGACCAAGATTGCAATATTCAAACCTGAGTAAATGCCCTGACTTTGTACAATTTGGGTCCGATCCACAATCTCGACTTCGAGTCAAGAACAACACTTTGTGGTATTTAAGTCAGAGTCAGCATCAAGTCTTTTGGTATTTAAGTCTGAGTCAAGACCAAGATCTTTGTCGTATTCATGTCCGAGCTAGGACCAAAAACTGGTATTCCTATATTTGGGTCCGAGTCACAATCTCAGTCAGCACCAAGTTTTTTGGTATTCAAATCTGAGTCAAGACCAAGACTTTATGGCAGTCAAGACAAATAGTTTCTCATATTCATGTCCGAGTCAAAACCAAAAACTCTGTGGTATTCCTGTCTGTGTCAGGACCAAGATTGCAGTATTCAAATTATTAATTTGGGTCCGATCCACAATCTCGACTTTGTAATATTGCAGTCAAGACCAAGACTTTGTAATTGTGAAGTCGGAGTCAAGAACAACACTTTGTGCTATTTAAGTCAGAGTCAGCATCAAGTCTTTTGGTATTTAAGTCCGAGTCAAGACCAAGATCTTTGTCGTATTCATGTCTGAGCTAGGACCAAAAACTGGTATTCCTATATTTGGGTCCGAGTCACAATCTTGACTTTGTAATATTGCAGTCAAGACCAAGACTTTGTCATTTTAAAGTCTGAGTCAAGATCAAGACTTTGTAGTATTTCAATCCGAGTCAAGACCAAGATTTTGAGGGTTACTTTCCAAGTTGTATATGTAATTGTGAGGACAGTAAAACAGCGATAAATCTGAAAACATCGGTCATATTCAATATTATTTTCTTTAGAATATGTATCTCTTGGATTTTAAAAAAGGCCACAGACTGTCTCCGGCATCAGGCAGTGTATCCATAACGGTTTCATATAACAACCTTTTGTGATTGAGCTTTTAGAGGCATTAAACTCTTCAGACGTCTGGTTCCCGTCACGCCCACTGTGAGCAATTCTGACTGTACGTTTCAGAGAGTGTTTCACACTAAACCACTCTGGATGACTGTGTTTATCCTGAGCATTATGCAGAAACTTTGAGAAAGCACGAGCCTTTGGATCAGACAGTCTTTCTAAGATAATGAAATCTACTACAGCCTTATGCTACGGAGAGCCACAGAGGACACTCAGTATTAGATACACAGCAGATATTGACAGAAGTTGAAGTGCATCCTGTAAAGCTCAGATTTCCTGCTCGCAAAAACCCTCTCGGCAACTTTAAAGAGTTGCTCTGCTCTGTGAGTCTTATATTTATATATTCCCCAACATCAATTCTGCTCCCTTCCCTCATTTGCTGATGCAGTTAAAAAGACACTGAGTTGTTTAATAAGTTTCCGAAAATTGGCAAAGCTTCAGATATGCCCTTAAACCAGCAGCGCTCCCAGCTAAAATAAGACTGGACAGGCCTGTATTGGGTATTAATTAGAGCTGAAGCGCTGTAGCAGTTGGCTAATAATATTGACCAAAAAAAAAAGATAATAATAAAATAAATATATAAAAGCTTAGAGGTATCTTTTGGATTCTCGCTGATATAAACTAGCTAAGGGTGTTTCTGAATAAACAGTGAAGCACTTTTGTAAGTCGCTCTGGAGAAGAGAGCATCTGCTAAACGCCTTCAATGTAAATATGGCTAATGCTACGTTAGGTAAAGCCATTCTACACGCTAGTTGGATGCTAGTCTCGCCAATCATTCAATGCTATGCTAGATGCTAGATGGCTAATTCTATCTTTAGCTGGTTAATTCTTTAGCAAGTGCTGATTTTCTTAATGTCTCTTTAGTAAGGTAATGGCTAAATCCAAATGCTAGCTGGTTAATAGGTTCTTTCGTTAGCTAATATAGTTGCTATTTCTAGTTCAGTAGCCATATAGTTGCTATTTAGCTAATTCCTTCTTTAACTGGCTAATGTTCTGCTACATGCTAGCTGGTATGCTATGCTAGATGGCTAATTCTATCTAACGCTAAATGCCTCTTTAGTCAGGTGAGGGCAACAAAAAAGCTAAATACTAATCGGTTAACTGTTTTTTTTTTCGTTAGTTAAAGTTCTGTTAGATACTGTTAGATAGTTGGTTACTCTCTCTTAAATTTGGCTAAGCTATGCTAGGTAAAGTTGGCTAACTTTCTTTTTAGCTGGCTAATTCTCCCTGTAGTTGGATAATGCCATATAGCTACTAGTTGGCTAATTTTTCTTTAACTGGCTAATATCCTGCTAGATGCTATCTGGTATACTATGCTAGATGCTAGATGGCTAATTCTATCTAATGCTAAATGTCTAAATGTCTCTTTAGTCAGGTGAGGGCAACGAAAAAGCTAAATAGTAATCGGTTAATAGGTTGTTTTGTTAGCTGAAGTTCTGCTAGATACTAGTTGGTTACTGTTTCTTAAGTTTAACTATGCTAGGTAAAGTTGGCTAACTAGCATAGTATAGATAGCATGCTATGCTAGATGCTAGATGGTGAATTCTATCTAATGCTAGTTGTCTAAATGTCTCTTTAGTCAGGTGAGGGCAACGAAAAAGCTAAATACTAATCGGTTAACTGTTTTTTTTTATTAGCTAAAGTTCTGCTAGATACTAGTTGGTTACTCTCTCTTAAATTTGGCTAAGCTATGCTAGGTAAAGTTGGCTAACTTATTTTAGCTGGCTAATTCGCCCTGTAGTTGGGTAATGCCATATAACTGCTAGTTGGCTAATTCCTTTTTTAACTGGCTAATGTTCTGCTACATGCTATCTGGTATACTATGCTAGATGCTAGATGGCTAATTCTATCTAATGCTTATTCTATCTAATAATTTCTTCTTTAACTGGCTAATGTCCTGCTAGATGCTAGTTGGTTAATTGTCTCGTTAACCATTTAATGCTATGCTAGATGGCTAATTTCATCTAATGCTAGTTGTCTAAATGTCTCTTTAGTCAGGTAAGGGCAACAAAAAAGCTAAAATACTAATCAGTTAACTGGTTCTTTCGTTAGTTAAAGTTCTGCTAGATACTAGTTGGTTACTCTCTCTTAGGTTTGGCTAAGCTATGCTAGGTAAAGTTGGCTAGCTTTTTTTTAGCTGGCTAATTCTCAGTGTAGTTGGGTAATGCCATATAACTGCTAGTTGGCTAATTTCTTCTTTAACTGGCTAATGTCCTGCTAGATGCTAGTTGGTTAATTGTCTCGTTAACCATTTAATGCTATGCTAGATGCTAGATGGCTAATTTCATCTAGTGCTAGTTGTCTAAATGTCTCTTTAGGTAGGTCAGCGCATCTAAAAAGCTAAATGCTAGCTGGTTAACTGGTTCTGCTAGATACTAGTTGGTTACTCTCGCTTAAGTTTGGCTAAGCTGGGCTAGATAAAGTTGGCTAATTAATTCTCCTGAACTGGCTAATGTCCTGCTAGCTGCTTTTCGACTAATCCTTAGGTGACGTTCTTTTTAGCATGCTACGTATGTTATTATGAGAACATTGGTTCTAGCCCCATCTAAATGTCCGAGCCAGCTCACGTCTCGCTTTCAGCTGCTAATAGACTTTAATTAGCGAGAGAAGGAAAAACCTAGGCCGTACACCTTGACGTCACATGGTCCTTCTGGTTGACCCGGCAGTAGCGGTTCAACGCCGCCGCGCTCGCCTCTTAATAAAGCCGTAATGTGTGAAAAATGAGCAGGCGAGGCCGTCATCATCAGCATCTGCTGCGGATTTGCTCTCCTAGAAGTCAAAAGCGAGAGAGCGAGATGTGTCCAGGTGCCACGAAGGTCCGCAGCCGCAAACAATCTCCTGCTTCTTAATTACCAAATTAAATTAATCATTTTCTCATTAATCAAGTCCATTCATCACTACTCAGCCGCTAATGATTTTAAATTGATCTGTAACGCAGTCAATGAGAAGCAGGGTCGCATGCATTCGCAGGGGCTAATGGCTTTGCTCCCAGGTTCTGGACGGACACTGGCGGCCGGCATGTTAATTGCTCTTATAAAACAGCGTGTCGACTCTCTCCCCCCTGATTGTCAGCCATTATAAGCGCCGCATGGGCAAACAGTGGCAAACAGAGCGCTGCTTTCAGCGGGAGAACGTGTAAATATTGTCTGTCCTGTGATTGATTTACTGGGGGTTATATCGCTAAGTGAGGTTCATCAGTCTGTGGAGTGAGCTAAAGGTACGCTCCTCAAATAAATGCTTATTTCTCACGGAACTGGAGCACTGCCAATTAACCCAGACATTTCTGCCAATGACGAACGCGCATCTCGTTTGAAGCGCACCGGACGGATCGTTTAAGCTAATTGACAGAAGCGTTCAGTCACAGACAAGATCAGGGACATTTGCTACATTTCTAGCGGACTAGCAGTGATGTCAACAGACTTCAGTCACTCTACCTTTTCAGTATTCGAGTCCGAGTCAAGACCAGGACTTTGTGGTGCTCAAGTCCGAGTCAAGACCAGGACTTTGTGGTGCTCAAGTCCGAGTCAGGATTAAGACTTTGTGGTATTCAAGTCAGAGTCTGGATTAAGACTTTGTGGTATTCAAGTCCGAGTCAGGATTAAGGCTTTGTGGTATTCAAATCTGAGTCTGGATTAAGACTTTGTGGTATTTAAGTTCAAGTCAGGACCAGGACTTTGTGGTACTCAAGTCTGAGTCAAGATCAGGACTTTGTGGTGCTCAAGTCTGAGTCAAGATCAGGACTTTGTGGTGCTCAAGTCTAGGTCAGGATCAGGACGTTGTGGTGCTCAAGTCTTTAAGTTTGAGTCAGGACCAGGACGTTGTGGTACTCAAGTCCGAGTCAGGATTAAGACTTTGTGGTATTCAAGTCCGAGTCAGGATTAAGACTTTGTGGTATTCAAGTCCGAGTCAGGATTAAGGCTTTGTGGTATTCAAATCTGAGTCTGGATTAAGACTTTGTGGTATTTAAGTTCAAGTCAGGACCAGGACTTTGTGGTACTCAAGTCCGAGTCAGGATTAAGACTTTGTGGTATTCAAGTCAGAGTCAGGACCAGGACTTTGTGGTACTCAAGTCCGAGTCAGGATTAAGACTTTGTGGTATTCAAGTCAGAGTCAGGATTAAGACTTTGTGGTATTCAAGTCTGAGTCTGGATTAAGACTTTGTGGTATTCAAGTCCGAGTCTGGATTAAGACTTTGTGGTATTTAAGTCAGAGTCAGGATTAAGACTTTGTGGTATTCAAGTCAGAGTCAGGATTAAGACTTTGTGGTATTCAAGTCCGAGTCAGAATTAAGACTTTGTGGTATTCAAGTCCGAGTCTGGATTAAGACTTTGTGGTATTCAAGTCCGAGTCAGGATTAAGACTTTGTGGTATTCAAGTCCGAGTCAGGACCAGGACTTTGTGGTATTCAAGTCCGAGTCAGGATTAAGACTTTGTGGTATTCAAGTCTGAGTCTGGATTAAGACTTTGTGGTATTCAAGTCCGAGTCTGGATTAAGACTTTGTGGTATTTAAGTCAGAGTCAGGATTAAGACTTTGTGGTATTCAAGTCAGAGTCAGGATTAAGACTTTGTGGTATTCAAGTCCGAGTCTGGATTAAGACTTTGTGGTATTCAAGTCCGAGTCAGGATTAAGACTTTGTGGTATTCAAGTCCGAGTCAGGACCAGGACTTTGTGGTATTCAAGTCCGAGTCAGGATTAAGACTTTGTGGTATTCAAATCCGAGTCAGGACCAAGACCTTGTAAAGGCCCTGTGTTGACATATTTGATAACTGAATGGAAGTTACTTGGACTGAACTGGATTATAAATATAAATATTTTTGTGTCTAATTAAATTGAACTGAACTGAGCTGAACTGAATTTCCAGATGAATTCTTTAAGAGTCTCCTGCAATAAAGGAAGTCCTACAGAAACGCGCTGTACTTGAAAAGAAACTCAACGGCAGTTTCATCACTAATTCAAGGGCTGAAACTCAAAACGTCCAGCAGCGGTGAGTCACCGCCCTCATTACGATTACGCTCACTTACCCACTGGAGACATCTCAGGCACGTAGGCCTGATAGGGGCCATCCGGGAACTTGGGCTCGTTGTCGTTGATGTCCTGGACCTTGATGACAAACTCAGACTCGGGCTCCACGGGCAGGTTGGTGGCACGGTCGCGGGCCTGTGCTCGCAGGGTGTAGTAGGCCTGTTCCTCACGGTCTAACCGCTTGGTGGCGTGGATGTCGCCTGTGTTTTCATCGATGGTGAAAATGGTGGTGGCCCCTTCGCCGTTGAGAACATACTTTATCCTGCCTTCGCCTCTGTCCACGTCAGAGTGCAGCTGCAGAGAGAAGAGAGAGAGGAAATACAGTGACTTTATATCCATTTCTGTCCATTTTCTTCAACTGAACTGAACTGAACTGAACTGAACTGAACTGAACTGGGCTGTGCTAAACTGAACTGGGCTGTGCTAAACTGAACTGGGCTGTGCTAAACTGAACTGGGCTGTGCTAAGTTGAACTGAACTGGGCTGTGCTAAGTTGAACTGAACTGGGCTGTGCTAAGTTGAACTGAACTGAACTGGGCTGTGCTAAACTGAACTGAACTGGGCTGTGCTAAGTTGAACTGAACTGAACTGAACTGAATTGAACTGAACTGGGCTGTGCTAAGTTGAACTGAACTGAACTACTTTGAACTGAACTGAACTACTTTGAACTGAACTACTTTGAACTGAACTGAACTACTTTGAACTGAACTGAATTGAACTGAACTGAACTGAACTACTTTGAACTGAACTGAACTGAACTACTTTGAACTGAACTGAACTGAATTGAACTAAACATAATTGAACTGAACTAAGCTGAACTGAACAGAATTGAACTGAACTAAGCTGAACTGAACTGAACTGGGCAAAATGGAACTGAACTGAACTGAAGTAAGCTGAACTGAACTGAACTGAGCAAAATGGAACTGAACTGAACTGAAGTAAGCTGAACTGAACCGAACTGAACTGAGCTGTGCTAAATTGAACTGAACTGAAGTAAGCTGAACTGAACTGAGCTGTGCTAAGTTGAACTGAACTGAATTGAACTGAATTGAACTGAACTGAACTGAACTACTTTGAACTGAACTGAACTGAACTGAACTACTTTGAACTGAACTGAACTACTTTGAACTGAACTGAATTGAACTGAACTGAACTGAACTACTTTGAACTGAACTGAACTGAATTGAACTAAACAGAATTGAACTGAACTAAGCTGAACTGAACTGAACTGGGCAAAATGGAACTGAACTGAACTGAAGTAAGCTGAACTGAACTGAGCAAAATGGAACTGAACTGAACTGAAGTAAGCTGAACTGAACCGAACTGAACTGAGCTGAACTGAACCGAACTGAACTGAGCTGTGCTAAATTGAACTGAACTGAAGTAAGCTGAACTGAACCGAACTGAACTGAACTGAGCTGTGCTAAATTAAACTGAACTCAGCTGAACTGAGCTGTGCTAAACTGAACTGAACTGAACTAAGCTGAACTGAACTGAACTGAATTGAACTGAACTTAGCTGAACTGAACTGAACTGAATTGAACTGAACTTAGCTGAACTGAACTGAACTGAATTGAACTGAACTGAACTGAGCTGAACTGAACTGAATTGAACTGAACTGAATTGAACTGGACTGGACTGAACTGAACTGAACTGAATTAAACTGAACTGAACTGAATTCAACTGGACTGAACTGAATTGAACTGAACTAAGCTGAACTGAACTGATATGAACTGAACTGAACTGAACTGAACTGAACTGAACTGAATTCAACTGGACTGAACTGAACTGAACTGAACTGATATGAACTGAACTGAACTGAATTGAACTGAACTGATATGAACTGAACTGGACTGAACTGATATGAACTGAACTGGACTGAACTGAATTGAACTGAATTGAACTGAACTGGCTCAATGTTCCCGCTGTAATATAGGAACAGCCCTCATCAGTGCTGCCAGTCTGCGAGAGGCAGTAAACTCTCGCAGTGTCCTTGGCATTATTTTAAAACTGTCTGCTGTAAATCTATTCCATGAGAGGCGTTTTTATTTGTGGTGGAGGAGCAGCAAAGCCCATTCAGCCAAACCCTGTTTTCCTCTTATACTCAGGGGCGTCTTTATCACTGTATTTAAATGCATGAAGAAAAATGCTGGTAGAAAATCCCATATGATTTCTGCTGAATTGTACAGAAATAACAATAATGGCCACTTTTACTCACAGTCCACACACACTCTCTCTCTCTCACACACACACACACACACATATGCTGACTAATAAGTAAGTTCTGCATCAGTTTTTTTCCCGCTTCTCTTTGTAAAACGCAGCGGAGGGTTTATTGACTTGTTTATTCCTGTGTTTGTGCTGAAAAGCTGCACTCATGAGGGTTCGGATGGAGAACACCAACCGCAGGCTCTACACTGCTGTGTGGTTCTGTTCTGTTCTGTTCTGCTGGGCCGTCAGATTTGCTTGTTTGTCAGTGGCCGGTGACGTTACATGTGCTGGAGATCTCATTGTAACTGTGTGGCAAACATGGTGGAGAATCTCCACTCTGCTCCTACAGTCCCACAGTGCAACACAAAGGTGGGGATCAGCAAACTTGCTCCTGATTAGTCCCTGATTGTCCAACATGGAAACCAGTGGTTAGGAACAGTTTGTGTTAATTGTGAGAATGGTCTCCTATAACGTATCCTTGATTTTCTAGGGATGAAATGAAATGAGTCTAAATAATAATAAATAGTAAAACTGAAATTATATGTAGTGTTCCAATGTAGGGAACAGGGATTAGAGGTCCATTTATGTTCTTGCTAATAGTGTTCTATATAACACCCTTAATTTCCAATATAGGGCATAGTACAGTAAGTTATATATGGTGTTTTATATAGTGATAATGTAGGGAATAACAATTAGGGGCCGTTGCTGTTTTTTGACAACAGTGTTCTATATAGTACCCCTGATTTAGTATATCAACATATTGTAAATATATAGTCAAATTTAAGTTATATATGGTGTTTTATATAGTGATAATGTAGGGAATAACAATTAGGGGCTGTTGCTGTTTTTGACAACAGTGTTCTATATGGTACTCCTGATTTAGTATATCAACATATTGTAAATATATAGTCAAATTTAAGTCATATATGGTGTTTTATATAGTGATAATGTAGGGAATAACAATTAGGGGCCGTTACTGTTTTTGACAACAGTGTTCTATATGGTACTCCTGATTTAGTATATCAACATATTGTAAATATATAGTCAAATTTAAGTTATATATGGTGTTTTATATAGTGATAATGTAGGGAATAACAATTAGGGGCCGTTACTGTTTTTGACAACAGTGTTCTATATAGTACCCCTGATTTAGTATATCAACATATTGTAAATATATAGTCAAATTTAAGTTTTATATGGTGTTTTATATAGTGATAATGTAGGGAATAACAATTAGGGGCTGTTGCTGTTTTTGACAACAGTGTTCTATATGGTACTCCTGATTTAGTATATCAACATATTGTAAATATATAGTCAAATTTAAGTTATATATGGTGTTTTATATAGTGATAATGTAGGGAATAACAATTAGGGGCCGTTACTGTTTTTGACAACAGTGTTCTATATAGTACCCCTGATTTAGTATATCAACATATTGTAAATATATAGTCAAATTTAAGTTATATATGGTGTTTTATATAGTGATAATGTAGGGAATAACAATTAGGGGCCGTTACTGTTTTTGACAACAGTGTTCTATATAGTACCCCTGATTTAGTATATCAACATATTGTAAATATATAGTCAAATTTAAGTTATATATGGTGTTTTATATAGTGATAATGTAGGGAATAACAATTAGGGGCTGTTGCTGTTTTTGACAACAGTGTTCTATATGGTACCCCTGATTTAGTATATCAACATATTGTAAATATATAGTCAAATTTACGTTATATATGGTGTTTTATATAGTGATAATGTAGGGAATAACAAGTAGGTGTTCTACAGTGTTCTATATAGTACCCCTGATTTAGTATATCAACATATTGTAAATATATAGTAAAGTTTAGATTATATATGGTGTTTTATATAGGTTTCCAATTTGGGGAATGTTCTTGCTTATCTGTTATATTGTACCCTTATGTTCCAATATACAGAACAGTAATTAGGGACCATTCCATTCCCTACAATAGTGTCCTATATAACACCATTGATTGTCCAGTATTGTCCAGGGGATAGTAATTATACAGTGCATTTATATTTACAGCATTTAGCTGACACTCTTATCTAGAGCGACTTACAAGGTTACTTATTTTACAAAGGAGGGCAAATGCAGTGTTGGGAGTCTTGCCCAAGGACTCTTATTGGTGTAGCTTCGCATAGTCACCCAGACTGGGAATAGAACCCTGGTCTCCTACATGGTGTAATAGCTCACTGGCAGGTAGTGGTGTTACCTGTTGCGCCACACCAACGAAAAGTGCTGTGCATGTGTTCCAAAGTAGGTAATAACAATAAGGGGGCCCTACCTGTTTTACCAATATAGTGCCCTTGATTTCCAATATAGGGAATAATAAGATTTATATATGGTATTTAAATATATATAGAAGTTATATATGGTGTTATATATGGTGTTCTAATATAGCATTCTGTATTGTACCCTTAATTGTCAACATATAGAACAGTGATTAGGGACCATTCTATTACCTACAGTAGTGTTCTATATAGCGCCCTTGATTGATCCAAAATAAGAAATAATATAATTAAAGTTATATTTAATACATAGATATAAATGTCCTAAATTGCTATTTCTTTGTCACTAAAATAAACAATGGTGCAGGACCTTGACACAGCATTTAAATTCACAAACTTCTTAAAATATAATAACGGCCTAATACTAACTAATAACGAGTCGGAACACGGCAGCAGATCCAGAACCTGCTGCAGCGACGGAGCTCCTGTACGAAGCTCGGTGTAATCAGTCAGAGGAATACGGCTGCTGGTCGTGTGTGTGTGTGTGTGCAGTGCTGCGTCATGTGTGGAAGCTTTAGTGTGTGTAGAATTTTGCAGACAGTTACAATATTAGGTCATTACAGTGTGTGTGTGTCATTTGTGTGTGTGTGTGTGACATTTCTGCATGAGTTGCGTGTGTGAAAAAAGACCCTAATGACATATGCATACCAACACACACACACACACACCCACACACACACACACACACACAACTGTGTGGGAGAGAGGGAGAGAGTGAGGGAAACAGAGAAAAGAGAGAGAGAGAGAGAGAGAGAGAGAGAGAATAAGAGATAGAGCAAATGAGAGAGAGACATCGAGGCAGAGAGAGAAAAGGGGGACTTAAAGATAAGGTCCCCCCCTCTTTCACAATCTCTCTCTCTCTCTCTCTCTCTCTCTCTCTCTCTTTTAGGGCAGGTCAGTAAGCTTTATTGGCCAATCTGTGTTTAGTCTAAATTTCAATTACAGTGAATTCACTGTTTATATATACCCCCCTGTCTGTCACTCTCTCTCTCTTTCTCTCTCTCTCTCTCTCTCTCTCTCTCTCTCTCTATCTCTCCCCCAGCCGAACTCATGAGTAAGCTCCTTCCCTGTTCATCACCGCTCCTATTCCTGCTAAATCATGCGGTGTGAATCACTGCCTCGCTCCTCAGCTCAGTGGGCTCTGTTATCTCGTTCTCTTACAGGATACTGAGGCTTTTTGAGGCCACAGACCACAACTACTGCATCACTAGCACATCATCACTGCACGCCACCTCCACCTCCACCTCCACACCACCAACACAACAACACAGGCCAGTTTTTATTCAGGACGGGATCAGAATACCCCCACCACCATAACGATCCAAGCCTGAAAGTGAGCCCACCTGAGAATGAGCTAGAGGGGTATAAAGCCCCCCAGCATGGAGCTGTGGAGAGGTGGAGGAACTGTGCTCTCTGGAATGATGGTTGGTGGAGCTCCATCCAGTACTTTTAGGATGAGATGGGGAGTTGGGGATGATGAGGGGTGGGGTGGTGATCAATCAGCCAACATCCTGACCTCACTTACATTCTGCTCTTGTCGCTGTATGCAATCAAATCCTCACAGCGATGCTCTTCCAACATGTAGTAGAAAGTCTTCCCTGGACAGTAGAGACAATTACTCCAACAAAGGAAGCAGGATACACTCTTTAAATACCGCTGAGTTCGGAAGAAACTGAATGAGCAGGTGTCCCATTACTTTTGTCCATATGGTGTATATATGAATAGAGACCTATATCTTGTTATATATGAATCTTTAGGCCCGAACCACATGTAGGCAGCTAAGCTACATTAGCCCTGTAGCTAACGTGGATGCTACTTGGCTAATTATCTGCGTTTGCCCCTCCCTCCGTAGTACAGGATCCTCCTGCACCGGGACAGATAGCCCGAGTCAGCACCCGCTGCCTCCACCCCGTAAAAGCCCGCTGTCCAGGAGCGCGGCCAGGCCCGTGCTGCCGGCGCATTACGCTGCAATAAAGCAAGACAAATGAAGACAGCCATTACAACCCTGTCATCTGTCGCGAGCGAGGAAGTGGCGAGGCCAATTATGTGGCCGGATTACGGACGCCGCCTGTTTTACACACAGCTAATTTACCATTCATCTGTCTCTTTCCCTCTCGTCCAGCAGAAAAACGTCCTCCACGCTCCCGCTCTCCCTCGCACCCTCCCAGCCCGGTCCAAGCGGCTCCTGATTGGAAACGTGGCGCTTTCCTGCTTGCCAGCACACATCAATTACTTTCCCCACAGTCGCATTTAATGAGCGGATTTCAGGCTAAAACCAACTTTAGCGGCAAAACCGCACGGCTGAGGCGCGTCTTAGGCCGCGTGTCTCTTGAGCGATCGGCTCATTGCGATACTGCCGAAGCGCTTCCCTCTGATTCGCCGTAATTCATTCATTGAGATTCAGAGAGTGTGACTGAAATCAGCGCGCCGCGGCTACATTACAGATGGCGGCGCCTCTCTTAATTAGCTACATCTACTCAATCAAGACGTTGAACATGCCTCTCGTTAAGGAACCGAGTGCTGCGGATATGAACGACACGACTGGTCCATATGAGGAGGAACGCTGAAGCAGCTTCCCTGAATGCCTCAGACACTTCCAAGAACAAGGACGAATTACACCTTCCACATCCTCCAGTGTGAGAACGCAGGGCTACAGCTGTTAGCTACAGTGATGTATACTCATTCCCTGCAAGTATCCATATGCTGGAATGTACTTTTACAATGTTACAAAAATGCATTTACACATACTTTTAAAAATAATAAATATATATATATTATTTTGAAAAAATATTTTCAACATATTGACACCATTGCATATTTAATACACATATGCAACCATATCTTGATAGAAGTACATATAATATTAAAGGTTAGCTTGTGATTGATGCAATGTATGGACATTAGATTACATTACAAGTATATATATATATATATATATATATATATATATATATATATATATATATATATATATATATACTGACATACAGTATATTGCACACAGACACATATGTATATATACAAATATACATATATATATATGTGTGTGTGTGTATGTGTGTGTATATATATATATATATATATATATATACACACACACACACATAGTCTTACCAATTTTGTCATATTACAAAATAATGTTACAAAAATATATATATACATTCTTACAATATATAAATGTGTATGTATAAATTTTTTTTTAGCTATATTGCAAAAATATAAATATACATTCTTACCATATATATATTTTTTTCTTTTTGTCATATTACAAAATTTTATTACAAAACATGAATTCTTATAATATATATATATATCTTTAAATATGATCACTGCAAAATTTGTCAAAATAAAAAAAATTATATATATATATTATAAGAATTCATACATGTTTTGCAATATATATATATATATATATATATATATATATATATATATATATACACACACACACACACACACACACATATATTCCTACAATATTTATTTACTTTTTAGTCAAATTATAAAAGTTTGTTTTTGCATGCAGCCATCATATATATATATATGATAATTTTCTACACTAACATATGGTGCACATATATTTTGGATTTGGGGCAGGGTGTGTGTGTTTTTTTTGGTTGGAATTCTGCTGATGAAACATGATCCTGTCACGCTTCATGCACATATATGTTGTGCACATGCTTACATACAGTGCGTCATCACGTCTCCTCCTTGTCTAAATGAATTTAAGCCACACAGCTAACTGAGAGCCCACTCGCAGTCCAGCACGATAATACAATGCCTTTAACGTAGCATTAGCCCATACGCAGCAGCTGAATGAATTAAATGACCTCTTAAGATTACACTTCAAGTGTCTCCCTGGCTTCAATTTGGTCTTTGGAATACATCGCATTGTTCAAATAATCTTGCAGAGTGCGCGCTGGCGGTTCATCATCCGGCCGAAGAGTTGCTCTGCTATTTTGAGATGTTTGCTGTATTAGCATTATTAGCACTGGGCCAGAACACAGTCATGCGTTCATTTTGAGACGGCGACCCGAGGTCATCTCTGAGCCGCGGAGCAAGAAATACGTCTCGTCACATTGTATAGTTCAGCCGAGCGTTCCGATGCTTCCGCAAATTTACTTTAAATGCACTTTCCAATTACCATTAGCCTACAGCGGAGGCCTCGTCTCTTAGCCGGAGCGGAATTTCACATAATGCAGCCCATCCTTTTGTGAAAGCAACAATGTAGATGAGAATAAAGTGCTTGAACAAGCTTATCCTGGAAAAGCTTCTGTTTTATACTTCATCACATGTACAAGCACCGCAGCCGCAGCCTGGCCCGGCCTGCACAAATAAACAGCTGCTTTGTTCCAGGCCCAGACTGAGCAAGATACAAGACCGAGTCATCAGGGCTGGGAGTCGATCCCAAAAAGACTTCCAGCCATTCAGGAACTGCAAAACTGACTTCTAAGCTTTGGACTCGGTTCCACATATTCGAGATGACCCGTACCCGCGTACGCGTGGCATGCGAGATATTCTGCGGTCACTCTTTTCCGGTGAACTCCACCAGCGATGAAAGATCTACCCACCTGATGTTTACAGAGGAGGAAAGCTATGAACAGTTCAGCTAGCACTTGTTAGCATTAGCTTTGGCCAAAAGTGCCACCATGGTCAACTACGCAGGTCTTATAATTAAAGCTAAACAAGGTCCAATAAATCAGTCAATTAATCAATCAATCAATCAGTTAATCATGATAGTGTATTAAGTATTAAAATACATCGTCGCTGTCCAATGAAAAACATGTCTCTGGATTTTTTAAGCTGCTCTATACACTATGTGAATGATTCTTGATAAACGGACTAATAGAAATGCTAATAGAATGTTTCCATTGACTTGCATTGAAAGTTATCAACATATTTTCCTTCTGTAAAGTCGGGCTTTCGGAGATACGTGTTTTTCACTGGACAGAGATGATATTTAGGCAGTTATCCTTATCCGTCTTGTTTTTTTTAACCTGTCTATATATATATATATATATATATATATATATATATATATATATAGACAGGTTAATATATATATATATATATATATATATATATATATATATATATATATATATATATATATATATAATATACACCCCTTTGTTAGTTTTTGTATTTTTTTATTTTGTAGCTATCATAGTACAAATATATATATATATATATATATATATATATATATATATATACACACATTCTCACAATATATATTTACTTTTTTCTTTTTTGACATATAATATTTCAAATATATTTATATTTGATATAATATAAAAATATTTGAAATAATATAATTTAATATTTAATTAAAATTTTATTTTTTATTTTTTAATTTTATTTAATATTTATATAATTTTTGTAGCTATCATATTACAAAAATACATATACATGATTATAATATATATATATATATATATATATATATATATATATTATGTTAGAATGTTTTTAGTGAATTTTGTAGCTAACATATTACAAAAATACATATAAATGATTATAATATATATATATATATATGTCTATATATATCTATGTGTATATATATATATATATATATATATATATATATATATATATATATATATATATATATATATATATACACACATTTTATGTTAGGTTGTGTTTTTTTATTTTGTAGCTATCATAGTACAAAAAATATATAAATTCTTACAATAAATTTAAATATGTTGACGATCTGTTGGCAGTTATCTGTTCCTATATCTTGTTTTTTTAAACTGTCAATCAGTTCATGCTGAAAATATGTTCATTTCTGGACTCCAACAGGCAGAGCTGTCTGAGCCTGTGACGGTCCAACGCTGTGTTCCATTTACCTCAGAGGTTGGACGTCAGAGCTGGGAATGATGCCACATCCGAGTTGGCCGGGCTCCAGTAACATTCCGGTAACTGTACGCTATTTAGGAATCGAGGGGATTTGCGTAATTTCGTAGGTTACCTCAGGCTTCAGGTGAAACACATGCTAATGCTCACCCTGCCAGGGCTGGTAGCTTTGTGTGCCTAGCAATGTTAGCAATTAGCAATTAGCAAGGTGGGAATTAGCACTGATGAAATCTGGAAGAATCTTCTTAGCTTGAATGTTATCCTTGAGTAAAGCTTGTCCAAGCTAGCAACGGCTGACGCCATCACACGACACCTTCCCCCTCAAAAACGGCAACTTTACAGGAGAAGTAAAAAACCTTCTTGACTTTCAATGGAAGTCAATGTAAAAATCAAATTTCAAAGTCATTTTGGAGCATTTCTATTGGTCCCTTTCTCAAGAAATTTGAAAAGAATGTTTAGGACAACTTCCAGAGTCAATTTATGTGAAAAAGTTAAAAATAACGAAAATTAAGATACAAGGTTTTTGCATGGCAGACACGATATACAGCGAGAGGAGCTCAGACGCGCCAATTTAGCCCATAGGAGGCGTCAGTCTGAATCTTTTGAACATTTCTGGCAAAACAATTAGCTGTTAGAAGCTTGCCGACACACTTATACCCACCCCCCATACACACACACACACACACACACACACACACACACTCTTTCATCACTCTTACAGCTTGTTGTTAAGCATTCTCAGGTCACTGTAGAGAGGTGATAAAAATCTAGCCTGGCATTCTGGTAGCTGCACTCGCGTGGCTGTCTTTTGTTTGTGACATTTAACAGCGAACGACAGATTCAGGACGAGTAAAGGCAGCCCCCTCACCCCCACCCCCCCACCCCCCAGTTTTCCCCCCAGGTGAGTTTGACTTTGGCACTTTACAGTATCATCCTCAGTCGCTTTCGGAAAACCGTCTCAGCCAATCAAGCACGGGCCTCAGGTTCAGCACATATAACAATGCAAATGCCTGGATATTGCAGATAAGTCAATCATTTGCACCTGCTAGCTTTTTACACACAGGATTGATTTGCCTGTGCCTTTTGAATATGGTCTCGGGGTGATAGATCCGTTCCCCCCATTGTGATATTTCACCTGAATCAACACCTTAAGAGCGCTATATAAATGCAAATGGTATTGTATTGTATTGTGGCGCAGGCCCCGGGCTGGGGGCACCGCGAGGCTCATTCCGTCAGCATTGTGGAGGAATCCTTTTCTTATTGGCTGTCATTAGATTCGGAGGTGTCATCTCACATCCTCCAGCAGAAGAGTGTGCCAGGCTCAGTGAAAAAGAGCAGCGAGCGCAGCAGCCAGGCGCTGTACACCCGGGCTTCAATTATCTCAATAGGGACTGCATGTTCTTCATTTGTAGCCGTGTGCGTACAGTAAGCGTGTGAGTGAGTGGGTGGGTGGGTAAGTGTGAATGTGTATGTATTTACATTTGGTCTTCACACAGTCTGAGTGGGCATGTGTGTACAGTGTGCGTATTACAGTGTGCAGTGTCTAGGCTTGGATGGAATACCCGTAATACAGTATACCACGGTATTTACAAATGTTGATAAATACCTCGTACATTAAATTAGCTCATTTGCCATGAGCCACAAGGTGGGGGGGTGGTATGTGGGAGCTCGGCACTCTGAAAACAGATGGGGGAATAAAACAAGCCCACCGTAGTTGCAAGTTTAGCAACACTGAGTTCGAATGAAAGACAGAGCAAGCAAACCTGGATGAGCCAGTCTACTGAAAACAGTGGAAAACACTTCTAACACCATTTACTCAACTCTGTGCTCTCAGATATGAGGCTTCGTCCTCTAAACCTGTGTGATTTGGGCCTCAGTTAGCTGGAACACAGCCTGTGCTGTGGTGTTTAGCATGCTAGCTAACTTGTCTAAGCCTTGATAGCCAGCTACCGGCCCAAACACAGCAGAACCGGTCTCTCATTTCGCCTTTCACCATCATTCCAGAGAACACAGTTCTTCCACTGCTCCACAGCTCAATGCTGGGGGGCTTTACACCCCTCTAGCCCACGCCGGGCATCAGGCCCGGTGCCAATAGGTTCATGCAAGTCCTATTCTATTGGCAGTACTTCTTCAAAGGGACTAGACAAGCTGTGTGTGTGTGCATCTACCTATCTGTGTCAGCAATGGGTGCTGCTTGAACTAGCCGAATGGTTCTGTGAGTAGTCAGGGGTTAATGCAGAACCACTGCCTTTACTAAAGAACCCTTGAAGAACCTCTGTTTGAAGGGTGTAGTGGCGTATAAATGTGTGCAGCAGAGGGGGAATGTGGACGTGTGCGCACAGTGCATGCACGCTCGCGAGTGTTTGTGTGTGTTGGGGTGTGTTTGTGTGTGCGCCGCTGGCACCAGATCGCAGGTTACGATTGCCAACCTGATGACTTTCATCTGCGGTGATGACAAATCGGCGTGGCAGCGAGCCGCACGAGCGGGGAAGCAGATGAAAAGGCTCCTTCGGCATCGCACTTAATTACCAAACACATGTTCAAAATCACTGCAAAGAGGATTTGGGGGGCCGCGTTTGTTGATCCACGACATGAAAAGGCCTCTTTTCTCCCCTCATTTCGTTCTCGTTTACATCAGCTGGGGTGGATCTCAGATGTGGTCATGGTGGTGGTGGTGGGGGACAGGGGCGAGCGGGAACAAGGAGCATGTGTTTAATCTGCTCATCCAGGCCCTTCCAGTGGCCGGGGATGAGGTGGGGGAGTGGGGAGTGGGGGTAGATCTGGCAACCTCATCGCGCAGTTAGTGCTGCCACTAGCTGGCCTGCTTCTCATTAAGCCCCCGTTTAGGAGGTGAGGTGCAAGTTGGTTTTGGCAGCAGGGAAAAAGAAGATGCAAATGGACTCCAGCATCAGCAGCAGCAGCAGCAGCAGCACCCACCCCGCTACCCCCCCTACCCCGCCTCCCTCTACCCCGCCCTGCCCATGGAGCTACAGCACACACTCCACCATCAAAGGATCCCCTCCAATTAAAGCAGGGCTCAAAGACGTTTCCTCCGGAGCGCTCCGCACGCCCAGGCTGAATGCAAGCCGACACTCGACAGCCAGCTCCTGGATTCTGCCTGACGGGCCCAGTCCATCACCCGCAGCGAGCGGGCCATGGAAAGAAACGCCTTAATGGTTCCGAGCCCATGGTCCTGGGGGAGCTCCACGCTGTACACTGTTTTCCAAGGCTCCTACACACCTGCTTGACCTACCCGTCGACTAATTATCAAGCCTAATGAGTCGAATGAGCTGTGCCGGCGCTGGAAAACACTACACTGTGCATTTGTGGCATACCTCAAGGGCCACCACTGGGAACCACTGAGATTCCTATAAGAACGTCTTAAAAGGCTTCCTATGCTGTTTTGAGATGTAAATGTTTCCAGACATACCACTTGCCTGGTCCATACAGTTCACATGAGTTGCATTTTAGCTTGTTTTTTTAACCCTTTAAACCCTAGGCCTGTTTGTGGGCCCATACTTTCATTTCACGCCATCAAACCACATAAGTTACATATTAGTTTTAGAGCAATTAGATTGGTTGTAGATACCATGCCATTTATGCCATACAATATAATATATAGTGCATACCAAATCATTTACTGTAGGTACTGAATCACTTATTGTAATGACCAAATCACTTATCGTTGATACCACATGATTTATTCTAAATACTGAGTCACTGGTGGTAGCTACTACATTGTAACTAGATACTGGATAATTTATTTTAGATATATACTAGATACTGAATCATTTATTGTAGATACCCAACCATTTACATTTGGATCCAGAAACATTTATACCAGTAACTAAATCATTAATTATAGATACTGAATAATTTATACTGCATACTGATTCATTCATACTGCATATTGAATCACTTGTACTGCATACTGAATAATATATTGTTAATACTAGTCATTATATTAGGTTCTGAATCATTTATACTAGATACTGAATCATTTATTGTAGATACTAAATCATTTATTGTAAATACTGAGTCATTTATACTAGATACAGAATCATTTATTGTAGATAATAAATCATTTATTGTAAATACTGAGTCATTTATACTAGATACTAAATCATTTATTGTAAATACTGAGTCATTTATACTAGATACTGAGTCATTTATACTAGATACTGAATCATTTATACTAGATACTAAATCATTTATTGTAAATACTGAGTCATACTAGATACTGAATCACTTATTGTAGATACTAAATCATTTATTGTAAATACTGAGTGATTTATACTAAATACTGAATAATTTATTGTAGATATGGATTAATTTATTTTAGATACAGAATCCTTTCTACTAGACACTGAGTTGTTTATTATAGATGCTGAATCATTTACACTAGATATCAGATAATTCATTGTAGATATGGAATCATTTGTACTAGATATTGTGTTGGTTATTGTAGATACCAATTCATTTCTACTAGGTCCTGAATCCTTCACTGTAGACACTGAATCATTTATTTTAGATACAGAATCATTTACACTAAATACTGAATATGTTATTATTTATAGTAGATCTAGAATAATTCATTGTAATTACTGAATAATTACTAATAATTATAATTATTTATATATATAATAAAATTAAAACCAAAAAGCTAAACAGGTTCAGGGGTTTAAGCCTATGATTGTGAAAACCCACAACCATGAATACCTTATACAGCATAAGACTGCCTATTCAATCTACAGCACTGGTCACTGAATGTCTCCTGTTCAGAATGGCATATAGAAATGGCCTCAGTCCTGACTGACTGCCTGCCTGCCAGACTGACTGACATGCACTGAATCAAACTCCAAAAGATCCAAAGTTGATGTTTTCCCATTGCTGATGAACTGTCTGAACAATCCGCTCCATACATTTCAGCCCACGCTGCTCTCTGAACAGGACACAATACAGGTCAGCTAATCAGAGCAGAGGTCATTTACATATAATTTCATTTCATCTATACCTGTGCAGTACAACGATATTCTTCTCTTATCCCAGCTCAGAAAGCCGCCGCCAGAGCACAGAGTCAGCCCTGCTAGAGCAGCACCCCTAAAGCAGAAGTGGTTAAGGGCCTCGCTCAAGGGCCCAGCAGGGGCAGCTTAGGCAAACCTGAGTATCAAACCTACAACCCTGCAATCAATAACCCAGCTCTCTAACCACTGAGCCACCGCTGCCCATATATCATCCTTAAAGGCACAGCAACAAAAGATGCTGGTTGTGAAAACAGAGCTTTCAGAACCGAAAAAAACCCACACAGATGAAAAGCATGAAAAAAAAAGCAGAATATAAAGTAGAACCGCCAGTCAACAGAACTTGGCATGATGGGCGCTATTAATAAAAGCGGACTCTCGCTCCTGGCCTGTTCCGACGCGATTGAGTCTGGAAGTATGATAATGAGTGTGTACTTTCAGCAGAGACACGGGGGTCATCGCTAATAATTGTTGATATTACTGAACCCACCCCAGAGACAAGAACATGCATTATTCATGGTGCCCTCCACGACATCCCTTCATTCCAGGCCTTTTCCGTTCGAGCCGGACCGATCGTATCAATATTAATCAGCCTACATAGGGTCATAGGCAATAATTCCAATTACTGGTGTTACAATATCAAGATGACAAAAGAATATTCATTAAAACCTCTCTGGTATAATTACAGGGATGATAATATTGGTTGGGTTCATTCCGCATAACCAGGCTTGGCACGAACCACTGGGGCCTCTTCAGAAACCCACATCTGAGCGAAACCCTGCTTAGTTATTGTGTTTTATTTATTTCGGTCTTCGTTTATTGATTTTTTTTTTGCACTGGCTCCATATTCATTTTCAAAAATTGCTGCATTGAAAGTGACAGCTGAGAAAGACGAGGTTTCGGCGGTAGTCATTACAGGTCTGGTGATGCAGCATGAATGATGTTATTTTGGGCTTAAAACATAATCTCTTAAACTTGTTTTGGTTGCTTGGAAAAGAAAGAGTTGAGCAGCTTGAGGCACGAAACTACAACTATACTTAAACCACAGCACTACTCATAAACTACTACACTGAACTACTACACTACACTAAACTACTACACTACTATAACCTACTACACTCCTGAACTACACTAAACTACTACACTACACTACTGAACTACACTAAACTACTACACTACACTCCTGAACTACACTAAACTACTACACTACACTACTGAACTACACTAAACTACTACAATACACTAAACTACTTCATTAATATAATCTACTACACTACTGATCTACACTAAACTACTACACTACTGAACTACACTAAACTACTACACTACACTAAACTACTTCAATAATTTAATCTACTACACTACTGATCTACACTAAACTACTACACTACTGAACTACACTAAACTACTACACTACTGATCTACACTAAACTACTACACTACTGAACTACACTAAACTACTACACTACACTAAACTAATACAATAATATATTAACTACTACACTACTGAACTACACTAAACTACTACACTACTGAACTACACTAAACTACTACACCACACTAAACTACTACACTACTGAACTACACTAAACTACTACAATAATATATTAACTACTGAACTACACTAAACTACTACACTACAGTATCACACTACAACCCTACACTGAACTACTACACTACACTAAACGACCACACTACTACACTACACTAAACTACCACACTACAACCCTACACTAAACTACCACACTACACTATCACATTACAACCCTACACTAAACTACTATGCTACACTATCACACTACAATCCTACACTAAACTACTATACTACACTATCACACTACAATCCTACACTAAACTACTATACTACACTATCACACTACAATCCTACACCACACTACTATATTACACTATCACACTACAACCCTACACTAAACTACTATGCTACACTATCACACTACAATCCTACACTAAACTACTATACTACACTATCACACTACAACCCTACACTAAACTAATATACTACACTATCACACAACTCTACACTAAACTACTACCCTACACTAAACTACCACACTACAACCCTACACTAAACTACTACACTACAACCCTACACTATGCTCCTACACTACAACCCTACACTAAACTACTATACTACACTATCACACTACAACCCTACACTAAACTAATATACTACACTATCACACAACTCTACACTAAACTACTACCCTACACTAAACTACCACACTACAACCCTACACTAAACTACTACACTACAACCCTACACTATGCTCCTACACTACAACCCTACACTAAACTATTATACTACACTACCACACTACAACCCTACACTAAACTAATATACTACACTATCACACAACTCTACACTAAACTACTACCCTACACTAAACTACCACACTACAACCCTACACTAAACTACTATACTACACTATCACACTAAACTACTATACTACACTATCACACTAAACTACTACACTACAACCATACACTATGCTCCTACACTAAACTACTACACTACAACTCTACACTAAACTACTATACTACACTATCACACTACAACCCTACACTAAACTATTATACTACACTATCACACTACAATCCTACACTAAACTACTATACTACACTACCACACTACAATCCTACACTATGCTCCTACACTAAACTACTACACTACAACCCTACACTATATCACACTACAACCCTACACTAAACTACTACACTACAACCCTACACTATGCTCCTACACTAAACTACTACACTACAACCCTACACTAAGCTACTATACTACAATATCACACTTACAATCCTACACTACACTACCACACTACAACCCTACACTAAACTACAACACTACAACCCTACACTATGCTCCTACACTTAACTACTACACTACAACCCTACACTATGCTCCTACACTAAACTACCACACTACAACCCTACACTAAGCTACTATACTACACTATCACACTAAACTACTATACTACACTATCACACTAAACTACTACTCTACAACCATACAGTATGCTCCTACACTAAACTACTACACTACAATTCTACACTAAACTACTATACTACACTATCACACTACAACCCTACACTAAACTATTATACTACACTATCACACTACAATCCTACACTAAACTACTATACTACACTACCACACTACAACCCTACACTATGCTCCTACACTAAACTACTACACTACAACCCTACACTATACTACTATACTACATTATCACACTACAACCCTACACTAAACTACTACACTACAACCCTACACTATGCTCCTACACTAAATTACTACACTACAACCCTACACTATACTACTATACTACACTACCACACTACAACCCTACACTAAACTACTACACTACAACCCTACACTATGCTCCTACACTAAATTACTACACTACAACCCTACACTATACTACTATACTACACTACCACACTACAACCCTACACTAAACTACTACACTACAACCCTACACTATGCTCCTACACTAAATTACTACACTACAACCCTACACTATACTACTATACTTCAGTATCACACTACACTCCTACACTAAACTACCACACTACAACCCTACAGTAAACTACCACACTACAACCCTACACTATGCTCCTACACTAAACTACTACACTACAACCCTACACTATACTACTATACTACACTATCACACTAAACTACTACACTACAACCCTACACTAAACTACCACACTACAACCCTACACTATGCTCCTACACTAAACTACTACACTACAACCCTACACTATACTACTATACTACACTATCACACTTACAATCCTACGCTACACTACCACACTACAACCCTACACTAAACTACAACACTACAACCCTACACTATGCTCCTACACTAAACTACTACACTACAACCCTACACTATGCTCCTACACTAAACTACCACACTACAACCCTACACTAAGCTACTATACTACACTATCACACTAAACTACCACACTACAACCCTACACTAAACTACTATACTACACTATCACACTAAACTACCACACTACAACCCTACACTATCTGCCACTAAATGTTAACATGCCTCTTGTGGCCCTTCAGCCAGTAGTTTACTGTAGTGTAGTAGTTTAGTAGTCTGGGAGTTTATTGATTTCAGCAAGTGTAAAACTGCAGGTCGAAAGTGCCTCATCAATTCCTTCAAATTTTCTCTGTTTTCACAGTCAGGAGTAACACTTTCCAGCGCCGCGGCGTCAGAACAGCAGTCCACCACTGCGACGGAATAATTCCTAGACATGCCGTCTGTCTGTCCGCTTCTCACATGTGATGAAGACGGGCCTTTATCTGCTCCCCTCAAAACACTGCACCGTCTTTTCTAATCCTGTACCTTCTCCAGCGCGCAGTGTCACTCTGCTTTACTCCCGCTCAGGCTCCTGCGATCAGCGACAAACTCTCCCGAACAACAATCCCGCTGCTGAGTGGTGTGATGTGCTGCCAGGAGATGAAATGTGACAAAACGCTTCTAATGGTTGCGCCTGTCCCCTACGGGAGCATCAAAGTTGTCATTCAATCAAAACGGGAGCGCATTGATTTGAATTCTGCGCCGCGGCTCTTCTGAAGCCTCGCTTGCACTCGAAGCTCCTTCCCTCTCCCGCCCCTGCCTGCGCCTCCTCCATGAACATCACAGCAACTGGAACAGATGCTAGCGCCGTTCAAGCCGTCTCCCCTCTCGGTCTTCTCAGCTCTATCGCTTGTTAATCGCTAGCACAGCGCTGACCTGCGGAGCCGTTAGGCCCGAAATGTACCTGTACCTTTTTGGTGTAAGTGCGGAACTAGAGATGCTAGGCTAACGCCGCTAACAAACACTGGATACATCGCCGTGGTTCAGAACTTCATGATAAACAGCTGAGCGGAGTCCCAGTTCAGCTCATATGTTTAAACAAGGTGTCTCCATTTCCCAGCCGGCATGCTAATATGGGGCTCACGTGGGATAGGTGGGTTCCAGGTGGGCATGGGCTCTGAGTGGCTCTCACATGGGTCTCATTGTTACAGCCCACCTTAGTCTCACATGGGTCCCATCAAGGCCCCTTGTGCAGTGTACAACCCAGATGGGGCACAAGCTTAACCCCTCCTGGTCCCATCACTGACCTCACTGGTGGGCATCCACATGAAGCCCGAGGACAAACCTTTACGGTTATCAGTTGGGCTACCCATACAGGCCCCACATGGACATGATAGCTAGGTTATGTTTTTTGGTGTGTATTTATTTTAAGTTTTTTTGGAGATAAGACAGTGACAGTCCATCCAGAGCTACTGTTTGTTAGCCTCATTAGCTTAGCATCTCCTAGGTGTACTGCACTCATAACCCACCCATAGCACTAGCAATGCTCTCAACACTAGGAGAATAAGGACTTAACACATCGGCCTCCTATGATACATGTGAAGACAGTCACCACCTCTTTTTCGACCTGCCACCAACACGGCATTGACGGGCACACTTAAAGGAAAGTGCCGGGTCCCCAGCTTTGTGTCGCTTTATAATTGATGGAGAGGAGAGAGCGCCATCTATCCCCCCTCCACCCCCCCAACCAGGGAGGACACAGCCAATTGTGCTCTCTCAGGCCCCGGCTGCTGATGGCAAAGTGGCATGGCATGGCTATCAGAAAGTTATTATGTTAAACAGTCATGAATACACTGCCTGATGCCTGTGTTTTCCCACAGTACCCCCCCCCCCCCCCAAAAAAAAAAAGTCTATATCTATCCATACACTATATGTCCAAATGTTTGTGGACACCCCTTCTAATGAATGCATTTGGCTACCCATCGCTGACACAAATGTGCAAATGCACACACACATGTCTGTTCCCTCTAGAGAAATACTGCCAATAGAATAGCACTCTGAAGAGCAGATAAGCATGAACCTATTAGCACCATGCTGCCTAATACCAAGTGATGAGGTGTAGTGACCTCACTAACGCTCTTGTCGTTGAATGCAATCAAATCCTCACAGCAATGCTCAGAAATCTTAGAATCCTAGAAAGTCCTCTTCCCTAGACAGTAGAGATATTTACTGCAGCAAAAGCAGGATAAACCCTTGCTAGTTGATTTCAGAAGAAACAACGAATGAGCAGGTGTCCCAATACTTTTGTCAAAATAGTGTGTATACTACCAATGCAGCCTGTAAACAGTTTAGCTCTGCCCATTCATGTTACAAGGAGCGTTTTATTCGCCCGGATTTCTGAATAAGGCGAGACAGCCAATCAAAGCTGATCCAAGGGGTCGTTTATATATGGCTGTCTTAAAGAGACAGTACCAAAATTCTAAAGGGCTAAAGGGAGGTTGGGAAATGGAATGGGCAGCCTTCAGGTCAGGAGCTCATAGTCATGCAAATGATGAAGGCACAGGAGGAGAGGGTGGGGCTAGCTCACATGGCCCCGCCTCGCACAAGGGGGTGTTAGCTTTTTAACAGAGCTGAACGGAATGAATGGCGATGGTGACGGGGGGGGTAAAGAGGATATATATGTTGGACCCCTTCATAATAAAGTTGTCCGTACGGAGCTCATCATGTCTGGCAGTAATGAATTAGGCGGCTCTTCGCTCTCCTGCTGAACGTTCTCCATATTTCATGCCGGCTTGTTCTATAATTAAACGGGGTCCGGGACAGGAAGAGAACCTCTGCCTTTTCTGGCAGCGTGGCCGTGCGAGCCCAGGCACGCATTCTACTTCTACGAGAGAGAGAGAGAGAGAGAGAGAGAGAGAGAGAGATGAAAGAAACTCAGAAAAGGTTAAAGCAGAGGGATGACCAATGACAGAGAGAGAGAGAGAGAGAGATAGGGAGAGGGAGGGGGCGGGTGCGGGGAGGAGGAGAAAGAGAGGGGAAAAAGAGAGAGATAGAGAAAAGGAGGGAGAGAGAAAGAGTGAGAGAGACAGATATAAATGGGGCAAGAAAAGAGATAGAGAGAGGCAAAGAAATAGAAAGAGAGAGAGAGAAAACTAGACAGTAGTGAGAGAGAGAGAGAGAGAGAGAGAGAGAGAGAGAGAGAGATTGGAAGAATCAGAGATAGAAAGAGAGAGGAGGGAGTAAGAGCGAGAGATGGAGAGAGAGAGAGAGGAGGAAGAGAGAGAGAGAGAGAGAGAGAGAGAGAGAGAGAGATGAAAGAAACTCAGAAAAGGTTAAAGCAGAGGGATGACCAATGACAGAGAGAGAGAGAGACAAACAGAAAGAGAGAGAGAGAGTGAGAGATAATGAGAGAGTGTGTGCACGAGTGTGAGAATGAGAGATCACCTAACCTGTCACTGCTGTCGCGCGAAAACCTTGTAATTCTGAAACCGGCAGCATTACAGAAGAAGGAAACCCCTTCTTAACTTTCAGTGGAAGTCAATGTAATTGCATCACTGCAGTCACTATAATCGTAAGTGTGGTGTGTGTGTGTGTGTGTGTGTGGTGTGTGCAGGACAGTGCGTAGCTTGCTTATCATTCAGTGTCGAGACACATTCATCTGCAGTCCCTTCTGTTTTGCCTAGATTTTTTCATTTAGAGTGCTGGAGACGAGCCAGGGCCTTAAAAAAGCTCAGCCTTCTAACTGTGTGCTGCTAAAGAGAGTGTGTGAACTTCAAGTGGTGTGTGTATATGTGTGTGTGTGTGTGTGAGTGTGTTTGTATTAGGGAATGTGCACAGAGACACCCGGCCCGGTTGTGTTTTATGACAGGTGGCTGCCTGAAGCATTTAGTGATCTCGGAAGGTCTTTGTGTTTGAATCCGGAGCTAATTCGACAAACGCGGCACGGAATACATAAAGTCCTGAATCCGTGGCGGATGTAGTACAAATAAAACCCGGCGTTCTCCCATTTCACAGCCCGCCGTGGACTTCTTCTGCCGCTCGGAGTGTTGCTAATCCTTACATCGTCTTTAATCCGGGAGCAGGGCTGTGAAATCGGCGCGCTATCAAAGAGCCGCGATCAAACAATGCATCAGATATTCATTAAACAGACATGTTCATCCACACATCCGGCCATTAGCGAGGAGCCAGCGACAGTCGGCGAGACGCACTTAAAAGCCGAGGCAAGACTTTGATGGGAATACGGACGTCAACTTACATTCCGCCCAGCTCCGCTATCAAATAGAAAGCTGGGAAAAGCAAATATTAGAGGAGGCTTTAGGAATAGCGGGAGAATAGTAATGTGCGGTATTACCAATTCAGATCACAAATGGAACAAATGCGGCGAGGGGCGCGAGATGGGGAGAGGGAGAACGAGAGAGAGACAGTCACAGAGAGAGAGAGAGCGAGAGCGCGAGAGAGGAACTTCCACTGTTCTTTACAGCGTAACGGAGCAGAAGCTCCTAGCAGGGCGCTCATTATCCGCCGCTCATAGCGCATATTTAACACCTGCGGCAGCAAGAAAATCACCAAGAATGATCAAAAATTCATATCAGCCCTCTTTAAGGTAGGCCCACGTCTGCCGTAACGAGGAGTTATGAGCCCTAATGACAAAACCGTGGCAATAAAACTAGGCACGAAACCTCGTTCTGAGCATCAAATTAGCTTTGAAGTTCAACCTCTTCGCACTATTCTCTTAACCTGAGCACCCTTTATTTATTTCTTTTCCCAAAACCTCATTCCCACCCAAGATGTGCAACCGATCTGAGCTCTCACTCATATACTGTACATTCCCCTGCCAGTCGAGTCTGTAGCAAGTGGTGTTGGGCTGTCAGCTGCAGCAAGCAGGACTAGAGTCAAACTCCAGAGAACCAAACGCATGCGAGCGGACAGCGCCGGTAGCTTCCGGGCATCCTAGACTCCATCCTCGGATAAACATGTCATCTTAGCTAACTGGCAACACCTGGCAAGTCCTGGACAGAGCTGTGGATCCGGGCCCCCCCCAAGACGTATCAAACGTGTTGAAGCGGCAAATGTGTCACAACGGATCAGCCAGACTCGGAATCAAGAGAGCAGTTCTGGGTTCAGTAGTGGTTTCATGCACGTACAACAACAAGCTGCACATTATGTATCTGCTCAAACCTGCCTCTTCATTTCTGCTGACAAAATGGATCAAATGGAGCATTTTCTACCTCTGTTCTTCATAGTGTGACCCAAAATTGTCCTTAGCCTCCTTATCTTCACCATAACAGTGTGAAGTAGCCTAACCATGGAAACTTCTGAAACCAATGATCAATTTAATCAGTTAATTCAACTGGGTCGGATTAAGGATTACCCCAGCTGGGCAGCAAGAGTAGTAGTGTTCCACAACCTCTACCTAGCCAATTGCATTACATAGATGGAACAAAGACTAGGTGGGTTCCAGGTGGGCCCATGTGTTATTACTGGGACCCAGTCTGGCTTCCCAAATTAGCCCACATCCTTACAACCCACTTTAATCTCATATGGGTCCCATCTAGGAGCTATGTGCAGACCCCCAACTCGGTCAAAATCTCTAAAGCTTCTTTGGCTGTACCTTCTTTAAATATTTGAACTTTCTTATGAGACACTGGTCACAAGCTCCAGCTTAACACTTGGCACCTCCCTTGGATTTCAGCCCAGCTAACATACTCATGTGAAGCTTACATTGGTGGAACGTGGGCTGGGTGGGTTCATTTTCTAGTCTTCTAGTCTTTGTATGCAATGTACAACCCAGATGGGGCCCATGTTTAACCCCTCCTGGTCCCATCACTGACCCTGGTGGCCATCCATATGTGGGGCCAATGTAAAACCCATGGACAAACCCATACAGGTCCCGCATGGACAAGTTAGCTGGGAATACTTAATTGCTGTACTCCTACAATGACAATAAACAGCCTCCCATTCCTTACCTTGCCGACGTAGAGCGGGTCGTCTCCTGTGTACTCCTCCAGGACGAAGAACTGGTTCCACACCCAGTTCCTCTTGTGCCTATGAGGCATGGCTCCTGCCTCAGCCCTGTGAAGTCTGCTGGACACTGGATGAAGCGAGACTGAGTTCAGGGTCATCCCCCAGCAGCCCGACTCCCACTGAACCAGCGACAGCAGGGTGACTATGCTCAGTCCGCCCCAGACTCCAAAGCTCCTGCTCATGGTGTGGGGCATAGTAGGACAACGAGGATGGATGAAACAATAGTCCCAGGTAAACACGAGGCACTAGAGATCCAGGATCGCAGAGGAGCCCTGGACAAAAAGGACGTTCTGAGATCAGAAAAGCTTCAGACGGTGCTGTGGTGGAGCGGGCAGCCAGAGCGGTAGGGATTGACGAGGCAGACCGCAGCACGAGTGAACGGTGATCACGGCCAATCCTGATGGACGGGTAGGGGCAGAGAGAGGGAAGGAAAGAGACACAGAGAGAGAGAGGGCGATTTGAGAGTGTCAGTAGCATAACTCAGTGCATGCAGGGCTCATTTTGCTACCTGATAATATTACGCTCTCTTGAACAAGGTTAAGAATGGGTTCTTTCATGTTCACCTGATTCTTTCAACTGTTTTCTCAGATGCCGTGCTAGCGCCACTACACAATTGACCCCAAGATTAAGTGGTATCTTTTGATATTTCAAAGCGAGGCGTCAGGAGTGCTGTGGGTGAGCAAACAGGCCCACACTTCTCTCCTCCAGACGGCTAGTTGACAGCACTACTGAAAGTGGAGCACATTCGTCTTAAGGGCAGGGAGCAAGAGAAAGATGGAGAGAGAGAGACAGAAGACGAGAGGGAGAGAATGTGAGCTTTAGAGAGGGACAGGGAGAGGAGTAACAGAGCAAAAGAAAGCGAGAGGGCGAGAGATCGAGGGCGAGAGAGAGAGAGAGATCAATTGCTGAATGCTTTATTAAAACAAATGTATGCCGCTTCAAGTCCCTACAGAGAAGGTGGCAGGCTGAATGAAAAAGCCTAATAGCACAATAAAAAAAAGTACATTTCCCGGCAACGCATGGCTTCGGAAACCATCCCTTCCTCGCCGACTCAAAGCAAAAAAAGGAAAAACAACGGCATCATCGCTAGACGTTCAACCTTGGCCCACTTCCCACCTTGATATTAACAGGCGTAATGGAGAACCGGCAGAACAAGGCAGCCTTGACTTGGAACACGGCGTGGCACTCCATTAGCAATGCAAAACTACAGTTCAAAAGGATGTAACCTCGGTAGAAGTGACAAAATTCCAGTCACACAGCTCCTCCTAAGCAGTCCTGGGGGTTCTCAGAGCCAGCGAACCTTATACATGTTTCAAACCGCCTTTTAAAATCAAGCGTTAACATTCCGGGAGGAGGAAAAAAAAAGTAGTTCAAACGGAATTTGGGCAGATCCCGCAGATGTTCTCTGGAGGAATCCGTCCTCGCGGCACTTCAAACACGGCAGCCGAAGGCCTCATGCCCCAGTGCTTCGTTCTGATGTTGTTGGGGATATTGAGCCCTGGACAGAAATGTACAACTTTACGACTGTGAAAAGAGGAATTTCGCACCCCAACCTTGCAGATGTGGTATCAGACACAACAAGTCCAATTTGCAGTGAAGCGGAGCTTGAACAATTGAGCTCCTGCGCAGCTCTAGGATGGTTCTTCTTAAGGCCAAGTTATGCTTCTGCATCAAATCTACCACCCAGAAGGTGATGCAGACCGCAACAGCTGGGATTGGTGCGACTGGTGGGATCGAATTTGGTTGCATTTCCGCCTTCGCCACCAGTGTGAATAGGGTTTGGACACACAGCGATCATGGACTGTGCGATAAATGGTTGCACATGACGGACCACATTGTCAGACCTTCTGCATTTCCTCGTCCATGTTCCTCAGTGCCTGGACATTCACCTCCTTCTGCCCCTTGTTTTCCGTCGTTTGCCAATAATCAACACAGTGGCATAAAGAGCCAGCCAGTGTTTTGGCCGCAGGGCGGTGTGGACGGACCTACGCACCTCACAATGCTCACAATGGCGTATGCTGCTTGCACAGGCTATGGCGTAGATTCTGCGAGACAGAAGAATAGATCAGTCCTCAGAACTTCCTACCCAAGTCTGACCATCAATCCAGGGCTGCTATGCTTATCGGATAATAACTAGCAGCCAATCCACCGAAGATTTCCAGTCAAAGCAAATTCTGGTCTTTGTAGGCCACAAAATACAGTACATCAACCCTCCTGCTCAGTGATTCAAGGACACTAAGCTCCATGTTCTCAAACCAATCCTCCAAAAGCCAGCCCCTAAAAAAACCTGGGCCAGGTAACCAGTCCTTCGAAAAGCAACACATGCGTCCTTCAGGGAGTCGCTCTCCCTAACTCTCTTCCTACCTCTATATCTTCCTGCCTCATATACGTTCCCTTCCAGACTGTGAATACTGTAGCAGAGTAATTCACAAAGTATCCTTTAGGGACTCCCCTACTCTCTCTCTCTCTCTCTCTCTCTCTCTCTCTCTCTCTCCCTCACTCCCAGAGTCTCAGATGTCTCCCGCTCACTTACTCTCTCCCAGACTGTAAATGTGAGCCATGCTGGAAAGGAACAGGCTGTTTCTGGCTTCTTGCTTTCCAGAGACCTGGAGAGCAGGTGCCTCAGAGGGGAAAAGTCTCATCTAAAGCCTCTAATCTCCATCTGATGCCTCCCTTTACCGGGGAATTACAAGCGCTTAGCTTGCTGATTAGATCGCTACACGTTTCGCTGGGTAACTTCAGAAAATGGTCGAAAAACAGCAGATACTTACGGGGAGGGAAAAGTGTTGTGCCTAAGTAATCTCTCTCTTTCCCGTTGTCTTATCTATCTCTGAGATGCAGAACTTTCCTTTAAGTGCCGCCTGAGGTCTCTGGGACCTCCGTGCACCCCGAGTGTTGGGTTAGATGGATGTAGACAAGAAGTAATGAAGTCCAGTACGTCGCAGGCACATGTTGAAGGACAGCGATGAAGCACCATGCAGCTACCTCACTGACACTATACAGGGGAAGGTTTTGCTTGCACTGCGATGAGCCATGGACGCAACTACCTCATAACTGATAAGAGGTAGGTTCCTGCCACGGACCTCTGGACCTGCTTCACAGCTTTGGAGCAATTTGCATATGTCATTCACCCTCCTGCTGTGATGAAATGCCTCACCTTGAGGCATCCAAGATTTGAAAGAATTGTCAACCTTTGAGCCTGCCTACCCGCTACCACGTTCTCATATCTGCTGTATATGCCTGACACGATCAGCAGATCCTCCAGATCTTCCACAGACTTCACCATCAGTCACTGGTTTATCGCCTGGATCTTTCCTCGGTACGAACAAAGAGCCACCGTTAGCGTTTCTTGTCAACTTCTCCAACTTGTATCCTACCTAGTTACCTTAGTTCCTTACAAAGGTTCTTCCTCAGGTTCTTACAGACTTGTAAGTGTAGGTTCTCCTCAATGGTTCCTTACAGTGGTTCTTTTTCATGCTTTTAGGCACTTCTCCTTTTTAGTCTTGGTTCTTTCTCATACCTTTAGGTGGTTTCTCATTGGTTCTTAGTAGAACGATACTGTATCAGTGCCGATACTGGCGCTTCCACACAGTATTGGTCTCGGCAATAGAGAGCACCGTAACCATGAAGCTTACTGACCCCGTCCTTTTTTTTTTTACATCAAAAAATTTGAACAGCCAGTCATAAACCGTTATTACCATTAAACAGCGTAGCCAGACTGTGCTTCCCTACTTGTTTACTGCATTGTGGTGATTTTCATTGTTTCAAAGCTCTGAAACTTTTCAAATGTGCCGTTACTCAACCAGTACATGCTGTTCTGTTTAAGCAGTATCAGGATTTATAGCCATCTAATGAGTATTTAAGTCAGAGTTGGTATTAGTATCGATACTCAGATACAGATAATCTGGTATCGTATCAGTATCGGAAAGGAAAAAGTGGTATCAGTGCATCCCTAGTTCTTAGGAATACTGGTTCCACTCAGTGGTTGTTTCTCATGCTCTTGGGAACTTTTTCTTTTGCAGTCCTGGTTCCTCACAGCAGTTCTGCCTCATGCTCTTAGTGAGTTTTTCCTTGGTTCTTAGGAGTCTTGGTTCCTCACAGCAGTTCTTCCTCATGCTCTTAGTGAGTTTTTCCTTGGTTCTTAGGAGTCTTGGTTCCTCACAGCAGTTCTTCCTCATGCTCTTAGGGAGTTTTCCTTGGTTCTTAGGAGTCCTGGTTCCTCACAGCAGTTCTTCCTCATGCTCTTAGGGAGTTTTTCCTTGGTTCTTAGGAGTCTTGGTTCCTCACAGTGGTTCTTTTACCATAAGGTTAAGTTTTTTGCTGGTTCTTAGGAATACTGGTTCTACTCAGTGGTTGTTTCTCATGCTCTTAGAAACTTAGTGGTTCTTCCTCATGCTCTTAGGGAGTTTTCCTTGGTTCTTAGGAGTCCTGGTTCCTCACAGCAGTTCTTCCTCATGCTCTTAGGGAGTTTTTCCTTGGTTCTTAGGAGTCTTGGTTCCTCACAGTGGTCCTTTTTCATGCTTTTAGGCACTTCTCCTTTTTCAGTCTTGGTTCCTCACCATGGTTCTTCCTCATGCTCTTAGGGAGTTTTCCTTGGTTCTTAGGAGTCTTGGTTCCTTACAGTGGTTCTTTTACCATAAGGTTAAGTTTTTCGCTGGTTCTTGGGAATACTGGTTCCACTTAGTGGTTGTTTCTCATGCTCTTAGAAACTTACACTGGTTCGTCCTCACACTCTTATGGAGTTTTTGCTTGGTTTTCTTTGCATCTTTCTTTTGCAGTCCTGGCTCCTCTCAGTGTTTCTTCCTGGTGCTTTTTGGGAGTTTTTCCATGGTTGTTCTCTGTGTTTCTTCCCCATGCTTTTAAGAGTCTTTTTTCTCCCTCAGCTTTCTCATTTCGCCCCTCAGCGCCCTCATTTCTCCATTTCTGGACAGCTTTGGGACAAGTTCTTACAGCTGATACACAACAGCACCGTGGAGTGGAAGCAACAAAAAAAAAGGATGATGCTCTAAGATTTGGAATAATGAAGAACTAAATCTGTATCATCAATCGGCATCACACCTGCAACTGAAGAACTGCTGCTTAAAACAGCCAATTAAACCTCAGTCCCCAAGCGAGGGATCATACGTTGTTGCCTACCATTGCACGTCATCCGTCCCTTGGGATGAAGGAAAAGTTCCTTTTTGAACTCTTGTCTTCCCCGCCTGATCTACAGATCTAATGAACACACCTGTCCCTAAAGGGGACAAAACTACAGTAGGAGCAGCTTCTAATCCCGCATTGCCTTTTTTCTTTCTATATTTATCCCTCTCCCTTCCTCTCTTCCTCTCTCCCTCCTCCACCTCCTCCCCTCACGGCGTGTTGGCGGCCTGGACCGGCTCGCTGTAGGGTTTGGCCGAGGCCCCGCACACCATGTTCCGCGCAGATCGCCCCAAATGGTCTGGGACAGGATGATGGAGTCTCATTAGCCTCCCGTGCCATCTGACGAGAGGAGTCCAGGCTTCTATGACGAAGACCCCCCTCCCAAAGCTCCCGCTGGGCGGGCAGCGCTCTCACTGATCCTAACGCAAGGCGCTAGTCGTAAACACCCCCACCCCCGGACCCTCCACCCCCTGATCATGCTGAGGAGGGGTGTTGGAGCCATCCACCAGGGACGGCGCTCTCTCAGACGCGGATCGTGCATAGCTCCTGGCATCTGGACATCAAACACAGCATGGCGAGGACTGGTAACATATGGCCTTGTTATTATGGTTGCCTCGTGGTTTCGCTCACTGGAGGAAGGCGGCGAGCGCTGAAGGAGCTGGTCTGGCTTATGGGCAGTTTATGGAGCTGGCGTATGAGCGCTTGCACACAGTTGCTGGAGTGCTACATTGCTCTACTGGAGCTGAAAGGGGAGGCATTCATCATTGAAAGTGTACGACTTCAAAGGCCTCGTCTGATGGCGGACTGCTTCTCTGATTCTCCCTCTCTTTAATGCAGTGAAATCTTGATGATCTACATAAACACCGTTTCACTACTTCACTACTGCTCGTTTTAAATCAACATGCCTGTGATGTCATGCCCTTATTTACACACAACCACCTGTTCAGTCTACAGCAGTGTAGCGACTTCATGTTGAAGTGATGCAGAGTGCAGAAGATATGAGGAAAATGACTGAATGATGCTGTCCCCTCCCTCCCTCTCTCTCATCCCCTCTCTCGTCTCTTTCTCTCCTCTCTCACTTTTTTGTTTGTTCTTGTTTTCTCTCATTTTTTCCGTTGCTTTCTCTCACACTCTCTCTCGCTCCTTCTTGCTCTCTCTCTTTCTGTCTCTTTTCTTTCTCATTCTCTCTCTCTCTGTTGCTCTCTCTCTCCTCTCTTTCTCTATTGCTCTCTCTCTCCTCTCTTTCTCTATTGCTCTCTCTCCTTTCCTTTCTGCTCTCTCCTCTCTTTTTCTATTGCTCTCTCTCTCCTCTCTTTCTCTATTGCTCTCTCTCTCCTCTCTTTCTCTATTGCTCTCTCTCCTTTCCTTTCTGCTCTCTCCTCTCTCTCCTCTCTTTTTCTATTGCTCTCTCTCTCCTCTCTTTCTCTATTGCTCTCTCTCCTCTCTTTCTCTATTGCTCACTCTCCTCTCTTTCTCTATTTCTCTCTTTCTCCTCTCTTTCTCTATTGCTCTCTCTCCTCTTATTCTCTATTGCTCTCTCCTCTCTTTCTCTATTGCTCTCTCGCTTCCTCTCTCTCCTCTTTCCCTGTTGCTCTCTCTCTCCTCTTATTCTCTATTGCTCTCTCTCTCCTCTTATTCTCTATTGCTCTCTCTCTCTTCTCTTTCTCTATTGCACTCTCTCCTCTCTTTCTCTATTGCACTCTCTCCTCTTATTCTCTATTGCACTCTCTCTCCTCTTATTCTCTATTGCACTCTCTCCTCTCTTATTCTCTATTGCACTCTCTCTCCTCTTATTCTCTATTGCACTCTCTCTCCTCTTATTCTCTATTGCACTCTCTCCTCTTATTCTCTATTGCACTCTCTCCTCTTATTCTCTATTGCTCTCTCTCTCCTCTTATTCTCTATTGCTCTCTCTCTCCTTTCTTTCTCTACTGCTCTCTCGCTTCCTCTCTCTCTTTCTCTATTGTACTCTTTCTCTTTTCTCCCTCTCCTCTCTCCCTGGTGCCCTTTCTCTCTCTCTCTCTCTCTCTCTCTCTCTCTCTTTCTCTGTTGCTCTTTTTCACTATAATGCAATCCATACAGTCCATGTTAGAAATGTAATGGAACTGTTTTGGCGATGTTACAGAAATCAGTGCATTTACAGTCTAGTCTATCCACCTAGTCAGCCTATGTCAGATAAGCCCCGCCCAATCTATCCACCTATTTAGCCTATGCCAGATAAGCCCCGCCCAAATCGATCCACCTAGTCAGCCTATGCCAAATAAGTCCCGCCCAATCAGAATACAATACAGGGCAGACCATCAGAACCAGGGTCATTTACCTATATCAGCCTCAAAGGCCCAGTAGGAGAAACAACCTGTTTAATAGATCCGGGGATGAAAAATGGTGATCACTCATTTTCGAGCATAAAACCAAGGTCACCCACTGACCTGAGCCGTCCATTAACCCCAGTTATCCTAGTGGCCACCAACGCTCCAAAAGCTTCAGTTACTACAGAATAGCCATCTTTTCAGCATCTTTGTGCTCACTGGATTACCAGTCCCTAATACCCAGCCCAATGTACCCGATGTGCCGGAGCTATTTTACCACTGCAAATCCAATCAACAACATCCGTCCCAAATAATGTCAGATCCTTCGTGTTTTCCATCATTCTGGGGACAGTTGGTCTCTACAAAGGGCTGAACACACATACAGTGCAGTAACAAATACAGTACATGCTGAAAACACCACCTACAGTGTAAACTCTATATCTCACTAAAAAAAGGGGTTCTCTAGGGGGTCTTTTGCTTGTACATGACGATTCACTTAACCAGACGCAGAAGCTTAAGGTAAAGTTTAAGGGTCGGATTCACGAAAGCTTTCCAAAGACCAAACTTGTGGAGAGTATTATGATGAACACTAAGACGTTTATAAAAACAGGCCTTATTCACCCACTGTTCCTAAGCAGAAGAGTCTTCTTAAACCCCAAAAACACACAGTTTTAGAAAGAGTCTGACATTCGCCGTGTTTTCTGGTTTGGGATTTGATCACTTTATGAGGACAGTGGGATTCATCATTACAAAAACACATCATTATCACCTATGCAGTCTGCAGCCCTGATTTATGGGTATGAACACTTATTAAGGACAGTTGAGAGTTTCATGTAGCTGTTATTGAACAGTATTAATATCTGTACTGATATTGAATTGCCTTATTGGCTACAGACTGGATTGTCCAATGAAAAACATCAACTTCTCCAAAAGGAAAAACTTCACAGGAGCAGTTTAAAACCTTCTGAACTTTCAATGGAAGTCAATGTAGACATTTTTTGATCCAGGTAATATTCGAGCATTTTCATTGGTACATTCACTTTACAGTACAAGGCAAAAATGTTCTGGACTTTAAATGACAGTCAATGTAAAAAAAAAAAATAAAAAAAAAAATATATATATATATATATATATATATATATATATATATATATATATATATATATATATATATATATTACCTGCCCGTTATTTATATAATATATAAATATAATATATAAATATATATATATATTTTTTTACATTTATTTATTTATTTTACATTGACTGCCATTCAAAGTCCAGAACATTTAGGATTTAGTAATTAAGAGCATTTCTATTGGTTGATTTATCCTGAATGCTTTACACAGGGTACAGAAGCAGCTAAAGGGTTCAAACCATGGACAAAACTAAAAACTGACAAAAATGAAGATACATGGTTTTCATTGGACAGCAGCAAAATATAAATACAATGATTTCTTTACTCAGTATTTACTTTGTAGTTGTTAGCCTGGTCGGTTAGTCTTGGAGGTAGTGCAGAATTTCCTTTTACAGTGTAACCAAACTATTGACTCTTGAATACGTGCAGAGCTGTGAACGATTCTGTGGTTTAAAACATGTCATAAATCTGACGTAGATTTTAGTTTGGGCTATTTTTATTTTGGGTTATGAAGATATTAGGGAATAAAGCCCAATGTTTTACAGGCAAGTCTCCCAAAATTGTAGACAGTTCTCCAATATTCTTTACCAAGTTTCTATATTTTATAAGAGACTCTTCATTGTTTTCTTATGGAGCTGTTTGTAATGTCGCCCGTTATGATGGATTTTACAGCTGATCATAACCGACACCTTGAAAAATATTAGAATGAAGAAGTGTTCAAGTAATATGTGAACAAGAACTAGACGTAATAATGGAGGAAACAACCGGAAACCGGAAGAACTTTCAATGGAAGTCAATTTTAGAGCATTTTCATTCGGGCCATTCATCCAGACTTCTTCACACAATGTACAGAGCAGCTACAGGGTGGAGGCACAAATGGAGATACATAACTTATATATACTGTCCAATGAAAAACATCTCCAAAAAAAAAGGTCAAATGACCTTTTCATGGACTTTCATGGACAGTACAAGGCACTCTGACTTTGAATGACAGTCAATGTAAAAAAAAGATATATAATAACGTAATAATGGAGGAAACAACCGGAAACAGGAAGAACATGATGAGCACTGTGGCAAGACATCGGTAGAGCCTTATTTTCCTTATGTAGAAATGAACAACAGTTCAGCAGCACCTTCAACACACCTTCACTGTGATCCCTTTAAAATTAGACGTTAATTATAGAAATTCAGCTCATTAAACTGGAGGCTTCAGAAGCTTACAACCTGAGACCAGTCGCAGAGTTCAGAAAATATATAAGCACATTTATTATTATTATTTTTAAAGAAAAAAAGTGGGATTTTTAGAAAAATACTAATTTACTGTATTAGTTTTTAATTATTTAATATTTAATTAATTTAATTATTAATACAAATTAAAATTAGTGTTCAGACACTGTTGTGAATGTGGCCACAGGTCTAGGTGCATTTCCACTAACACATCAGTGCCCAATAAACCAGCAGCAGCAGCAGAAGTTCCCTTTCCAGCAACTTCCCCTCAACTCGCCCCCTGGCGGCCCAGACTGGCGCTGCACTGAGGCAGGCTCGCTCCACTGGCGTTGCAGAGGCTGACAGAGAGGTCGATATTTCAAGGTGGAATAAATTCTATCAGCACTCGTTTAAAGTGCTAAATGCGACACACTGTACAAATAGTATGGAAAAGGAGCTCGACTGGACCAATCAGGGCTCGGAACACAGGAGCGCTGGTGGACGAAGGGGCACTAAACCACTGCGTGACCACAAGTTTCCCCTCCATTCAATAAAACACGCCTGACACCCCCGAGTGACCGGACAGACCCCCCTGCCCACCACACTGCCTCCGACCACCCTGCCTTTAAAGTGTGATGATGTAAAAGCAGTCTGTGGTTCCTCGCGCCCTGCTCGTATTGAGATGTGTGTGTAGTATGCGTGCGTGTGTGTGTGTGTGTGTGTGTGTGTGTGTGTGTGTGTGTGATGTGCAGAAGGTGCTGCAGAGTGAAACTGATCTGCTGAATGCTGATGAAGGAAAGTCACCATGTGGGTGAAATTTCTGCAACAGTTTCGCCACGCACGGGATCCGGGAGAACACACACACACACACACACACACACACACACACACACACACACACACAGGCACACAGTCAGGGCTGAAATAGCTAATTACTATTGGCAGTTCTATGGGTCTCTCTAAATCGTTACGGTCGCCAGTTGTAACGAAAAAAGAAAAATAAATACAATATAAAATACAATTAAAAATAAAATAACATTTAAAATACATTTCAAATTTAATAATACAAAAATAAAACAACTAAAAATAAAATAATTCGATGCATATGATTTTCTAAAATATATATTTCTACTACTAATTAATAATAACTTTTTATTTGTTATTATTAATGAATAAAAACATTAAAAGTGGCTTCAAAACAATAAATAAATAAATAAATAAATAAAAATAAATAAAAATAATAATCCAAACCCAAAGCAATAACTGAGCGCGCGCTCCAAACCAGCCAGCAAACATCCCAATGAAGGAATCCATCAAATCCCAGACTGCCCTTACCTTCCTCCTTCAGGATCCTCCGCGAGAGGAGCGCGAGACGGCTGAGTCCAGCGCGGCGCGAGACCATCACACACTCCGCGGAGAAAGTGCACAGAGCCCGCGAGAGACCGACACACTGAGAGAGCGAGACCGAGAGAGAGAGAGAGAGAGAGAGAGAGAGAGGGCGAGAGCGAGACTCACGCCGCGTGCACGAGACACTCCGCTACAATGAGAGCCATTGAGAAACCACAGCTGCAGAGAGAGAGAGAGAGAGAGAGAGAGAGATCGCGCGCGCGCGAAAGAGAGAGAGAGAGAGAGAGAGAGAGAGAGGGAGGTTGGAGGCGCACGCGCAGCGAGCCGAGCGCGAGTCCGTGTCCGTGCAGCCTCACAGTTTCTCTAAAACTCGACGTGTAGCCCCGGCCGGAGCGAGCAGAAGTGTTGGCACCCGCCTCTTCTCCTCTGCTTTGCTCGCTCCGATCAAAACTTCTGTGTAGAATGCGCGCGCGCGCGCGTCTGAGGAGAGAGAGAGAGAGAGAGAGAGAGAAGGATAGATGCGCGTGAAGTCTGAGCTGCGTGCGTGCGTGCGTGCGTGCGCGCTGGTTGTGTCTGGCGTCGTTTAAATGTGCGCGTGCAACAGTGTTTACACAGATGCGGCACTTTATTAGGAACACCCACACCTGTCTGCACACCTTCTAACTAGCTCGTGCAATTGTCTAATCAGCCAATCAGGTGTCAGCAGTGCAATGCATGCAGCCATACCTGTACAGAAAACACACCCAGTGAGCTGCAGTTCTGCGGTTCTGCGGTTCTGCAGACAGAACCACCCCGTTGATGAGTCAGAGGGTGAGAGGTCAACAGAGAATGACCAGGTTCTGGTCGGGGCTGACAGAAAGACACCACTGTACAACTGTGTGGAGCAGAAAAGCAGCCCGGGATGCCCAACACCACGTCCAGCCTTGAGGAGGATGAGCTAGAACAGCAGAAGACCACGTCGGGTTCCACTTCAGTCAGCCAAGAACACAAAGCTGAGGCTGCAGTGGAGTGCAGTGCTGCACAGGCTCACCAACACAGCCTGCTTGAGTACTGTCACTGACCATGTGCATCCCTCTACGACCAGAACTGACCCATGTTCTCAACATGGAACCAGATCTCAAAGGAAGGTTTCCAGCATCTTGTGGAATCCATGCCACCAAGAATGGAGGCTGTTCTGTGGCTGTGCTCTCGCGCATGTCAGTGGCCAGTGTCCATGTGTTTGGACTGTGACTGGATGGGTGGGGGGGTTATGGGGGGGATAGACAGAGGTTTTAATTCATCTGTCATTTGGCGTATGCTCTATTGTTGCCTGTAAGTCAGTGACTCAGTAGAGGGGAATTATGATGTGCGTGGCAACCCTCGCCCCCTCCACTCTTCTCTTAGCCTGAGCTCGTGCCTGTCATCCACTTCACTGTGATTCAACTCAAACAGCTCCGGCGCTCTCGGGGGGAAGCAGGGCTTCAATCCCTCCGTGGCTTTAAGACAAATAAGCGAAGGTTCTTATTGAAGCGCTCTCCCTAATCCAGTCCTAGACGTCTAAATGACTTTACGGGCGGGTAAAAAAAAAAGAAAAAGAAAAAGTTAATTAAGTGTTCCTGGCTGCCACGGCACGGTAAATAGACCCGCGCTCGCTCTCGGCGTCCGACGTGATGCACCGGAGTAGCTTAGAAAATCTCCTGATGCTCTGAGAAACATCGCTAACATCACAAGGCCGTCGCCTTCATATGTTGCCTATGATGCTCATCACGTGATCCTATTTGTGGAGCTGGGAAGTTACTGTCTCGAAGTCCCGAACCCTGTTGAAGTAGATCTTTGTGGAAGGAGCTGAAGATCTAGGGATCCGTGTTGAGGCATGGCAGACTTGGCTCGATTAAAAAGAAACCTGGTGGGACCGCTCTGTCAATGCGGATCGTTAGAACAAGGGAGAACTTTGCCTTTGCGAACCATGGAGCACCCAATGTCTGGTTCCTCTCAGCCTACTGTGTCTTCCTCTTGTTCATAAGGAGGTTCTTCTTTTGAGTCTCGATTCCTCTCAGTGGTTCTTCCTCATGCTTTTAGGGTGTTTTTCTTTTGGAGGTTCCTTTCAGTTGTTCTTCAGTTGTTTTTCGTTCTGAGGCTTGATTCCTCTGAGTGTTTCTTCCTCATTGCTCTTAGAGAGTTTCTTCTTTAGAAAAAAGAACCCTGGTGGGACTGCTCTGTCAATGTGGATCGTTAGAACAAGTGAGAACGTTGCTTTTTGGCGAACCCTGGAGTACCAAGTGCTTGGTTCCTCTCAATGGTTCTTTCTTTCTGAGTGATGGTTCCTCTCAAAGGTTCTTTGTCATCTCCTGAAGTTTCTTTTTCTGAGTCTTGGTTCCTTATTATGTTCTTAGGGAGTTTTTCTTCTTTCGAGTCTTGGTCCCTCTCAGTGTATGTTCTTCCTCATGTTCTTAGGGAGGTTCTCCTTTTAAGTCATTCTCAAATCTCAACTGCTCTGTCAATGTCGATAGTTAGAACAAGTGAGAACTTTGCCTTTGCGAACCCTGAAGCACCAAGTGCTTGACCTTTTTCTTTCTGAGTGATGGTTCCTTTCAAAGGTTCTTTGTTATGTTCTCCTGGAGCTTCTTCTTCGGAGTCGTGGTTTCTTTCCGTGTTTCTTTCTCATGCCTTGGTCCTGGTTCTTCTCTGTGGTTTCTTAACATGTTCTTAGAGTGTTTTTTGTCTTTTTGAGTCTTGGTTCCTTTCAGTGGTTCCTTTGTTATATTCTCCTGAAGTTTCTTTTTCTTTCAAAGCCTTGGTTTCTTTTCGTGTTTCTTTCTCGTTCTCTTAGAGAGGTTTTCCTTCTGAGTTTTAAGTCATGGTTCTTCTCAGTGGTATTTCATTATGTCCACTGACTCCTGCTTCATCCTGCTGTTTCTTCCTCTTGTTCATAAGAAGGTTCTTCTTTTGAGTCTCGGTTCCTCTCAGTGGTTCTTCCTCATGCTTTTAGGGTGTTTTTCTTTTGGAGGCCAGGTTCCTTTTAATTGTTCTTCAGTTGTTTTTCGTTCTGAATCTTGGTTCCTCTGAGTGTTTTTTCCTCATTGCTCTTAGAGAGTTTCTTCTTTTGAGTCTTGGTTCCTCTCTGTGGTTCCTCATCCTGCTTTCAGGGTGTCTTTCTTTTGGAGGCCTGGTTTCTTTGTTACATTCTTATGGAGTCTTAACTCCACTTCATGGTTCTCCTTCAAGCTTGTATGAAGTTTTTCCTGAGTTTTGGTTCCTCTCAATGGTTCTTTTTTTATTCCCATACAGATTTTCACCTTGGTTCTTCTTAGTCGTTCTTCTTCATGCTCATAGGGAACCTATCTGTTCAGTCAGGGCTCCCTTCAGACGTTCTCCCTTGTGCTCCTATGTACTTCTTCCCCCCTTTTGTTAAGTCTTGGTTGCTCTCAATGTGTCTCTTGTTCTAAAGTTTGATAGAAACAAGTGAGAACATTCGCGTTTTGAACCCTGGAACCCTGGTTCTTCTCATGTTCTCAGAAAGTTATTCTTTTGGAGTCTTGGTTCTCCCTTGGTTGCACTTGGATGACTCTAATTCCACATTTCTGGGGAAAATATCCGTTGTAGAAAATGCCACGCATTTGAACTGACCTACCCAGTGTCTGGATCATGTCTTATAGAGTCGCCCGTAGGTCTAAGCCCCTTGCATCTTGTGATCTGCTGCAGGTAGACGGATGGGACTTACCAGCGTAAGAACCTAGAGACCAAGTACGGAGGGCTGACATATTTTACAGTGCAGTTGTCATGGTTTCTGGGTTTCAGATGCAGACCTGCTTCACCTTTGGCTTCACTCTGTCATCACTGAAGCCATGCTGGATTGGATGCAGCTATAAGAGCTTTGGTCAAAAACTCCATGAACTTTGTTAGAATTCACAAAACCTTCCGGACACACCACCCCCGTCACTGTCCGTATCCGAAAAACAGCCCTGTTTAAATGAATTCACACAAAAAAAAGGACGCCTTACAGTACAGGGCAGCCAATCAGAACAGAGCTTATTTACATACATTATATGTGTTGAATGCACAGTACCAAAAACACCCTGGGGAGGCCGAGGACGAGGGTGAGGACAGCGCAGATATGGGCCCTTTAATATCCCAGAGACTGTAAAGTGCATTCTCGTACTTTAGCAAACGGTTAGAAAGTGCGTCCACCTGCTCGGCACATGCTGACCACAGTAAAGGCACGGTCTCTATATCTGGTGAGGACACAGCAGAATGTGATGATAGCAGTGGGGTGAGCGCTGCCCCTGGGGACCCATAATTCATAGGCCACGCACACATGTACTTGCACACGCTTAAGGACAGCTAGCTAAAAAAAAAAAATGCTAATCTGGCTAAAAGCAGAGGGAAATTAATGGGCACGAGTTAGCAGGACATCCGTTGCATAATGCTAACAGGCCCTTGCCAGCTTTTAGTCAGTATTAGCGAAGTTAGCATTTCTTTCAGTGTGAAATTCACAGAGAAATCTGCTGCACTGTGGAGTCGTGAGCATCCAGAGTGGCCTGGCAGACTGAGTATAATAATGATGAACATCTTATCGTGTGACGGATGACGGCCTGACTGGACATTCATGTTCTGCTCCCTGGTGACAGACGATGACGCAACGACGGTGCAATCTGATTAGGAGTAACGGATACCGCCGGGGACTTCACCGCCGCGATTACCAGCACATGTTTCACCTGTGGGCTCTTCTGACAGCTAGCCACTATCACCAGGTGGCATGTTAACATGGGGATTTGTAGGTAAGCATGTGTTAGCATTCAGCGTTGCACTGTTTAGCACTCACTCTGTGTTTTGGGTGAGGATAGTGCATGGTTATGTATACAGCTGTATGGAGATCACACATGTTAATCAGTGCCGTCCCTCAAAGCTTTACCTAAAAGCCTTATGAACTCCTCCCTATGGAAGCTCAATCGGGTAGGCCTGATTTTCCCCCCTCGTTCTCGGCTTGTTGGAGCCACAATGTCCACATTTCAAAATGACTTAATACCTCCTAAGAATCTCCAGTTGTTCCTTAAGGACTTATCTAATAAAAATTACTTATTTTAGCCCAATATTTAAAATGTTGACTTAGTATCTCAAAATAAATATTATATATATATATATATATCATTTTAAACATTTATATATGGTGCCCTCACCAGATATATGTGAAGGGTATCTGAAGATGGCAGTGGGGTGAGCGCTGCCCCTGGGTGGCAGTGGGGTGAGCGCTGCCCCTGGGGACCCATAATTCATAGGCCACACACACACATACCTGCAAATGGTAAAGGACAGTTAGCTAAGAAATGCTAATCTAGCTAAAAGCAGAGGATAATGAATAAGCACGAATTAGCAGGTCATCAGTTACATAATGCTAATCCACATTATGCAAAATACATGTAACATATACATAAATAATTATACATTTACATATTATATATATATATATATATATATATAATTATTTCTAGTTTTTTTATTCTCTCAAAATCCTGACATTTTTATTTTAAAAATTGTATTATCTCAAAATAACTAAATTTTAATAACATTTTTTAGAAAATATTTTTTACAAATAATTTTAAGATACTACATCAATGTTTTGACACACTGCTGCCAAATCTCTATTTTATTTTATTTTTTAAAATCTCTTTATTTCATAATGTTGAAGCATCTCAAAATAGAATAAAAATATAATTATTGACAAAACTATTGACGTTATATCTCAAAATAATGCCTTATTCTCACAGGATTTTGACCTGATCACAAAGTAAACGTTTGTTTTGAATAGTAGTGTCTCATAATCATGAATTATGAAATTCTGAGAAAATCTGTAATCATTTTTAGATACTACATCAATGTTTTAACTACTGCTGCCAGAAACAAGACATCACAGACAATGTTGTACTCCCTGTTTATAATAATCTGCAGTCTCCAAAATTACTTAAATACCTTATTAATATCTCCAATGTTTTTTTAAATGTTCATTCATGTGAAAATAATCACTTATTCTCTCAAAATTGTTTTATTATTTTAGTTTTATTTTGGATTTTATACATTTTCTCCCCCATTTAGATTTCCAGATTTCTGGTTATCCCATGCAATGCTTCCAACACTTATTACCTTATATAGCTTATTACACAGCTATAACCACATGGTAGGGATTATGCTGTTACAGATATTGTTTGTGTGTATAGACTATAGACAACTACAGTTTAGATGTGTGTATTTTAATAACCTGCTCTACTGTCATTTATGTGTAGCTATACAGCAGCTATACCAGCAGTAGTTCCATTGTTATTGCTTGATTATTAATGTTCTTACTGTCTTACTGTACCAACACACTGGTTGAACTGTAAATGATGAATGGCGAGGGAGGTCGAACGTAGAGTACTTCATCTTACAGTACAGCATATATCTCAAGTCTTATGATGCCATTAGACTCCCTGTTAGTTTACATGACAGCGAGGATAAGACTTTTAAAGCTTAGTAATTAGACTTTCTGTCTTTTTGGTCTAAAAAGGCATATTTCTACATAAGCATGCTTTTACCCCATCGGCTGTAACGTGCTGGCTTGACATGAAATAATGATTACTCCTTTTCAGGCTATAAATTACAGCAGCAGTAATTGCTATTGCAGTTTCGGCCCATCCATTTAGACGGCTGTGTGACACTGTAGACTGCATACGGGGGAAAAAATCCTTCCTCCAGAAGTGTAACACCATTTGGGCTTATATAACACTTTTATTTTTCATCATTAACCCATTACTGCCCATATCTAAAGGTCCACTGACCTGTATGTTCTCTGAGATTGACTAATCAAATCAAATACAACTGTATGGGTAAAAGTATTTGGACGCAGCTATGCAGTCTGCCTTTCCACATATTAGTGGAAGAATGGGAGGTTCTGAAGAGCTCATACTGTAATAGGAGACACCGCTGCACCAACAACAAGTCAGCTGGTGAAATTTCCTCCCTCCTAGATCGTCCACTGGTGGTATTACTATTGAACAGTGGAAGCGTTTAGGAGGAACCACAGAGAGCAGCTCAGCCACCAAGTGTCAGACCACATAAAGAGTGGGGTCAGGGCCGAGTGCTGAGCTCAGAGCATAGTGCAGAAAGTCGGACCAAAGGCGGAAAAAAAACTGTGGTGAAAGGTGTAATAAGTAGGCGTCCCAATACTTTTGTCATTTTAGCGTATCTAAAGACATCAAATCGGCTATCGGAACCATGATTCTTTGAAGAGAGATACCATAGCAGAACCACTTCTGGTTTGCTTTCCACTATGAGAGTAAAGTCCGGTGGCACTGATGTTGGATGTCCAGTTCATGCCAAAGGTACTGGATGGTGCCCCATCACCGCTCAAAACAAGAGTCCACTGCTTCACAGCTCAATGCTGGAGGGCCTCATACCTCAGTTTATACTAAGTGACACTTGGCTTTGGAAATAGTGACCCAGACATCATCCCATTCTGCTGGCATTGGCTTTCTATGGGTGATTACACAGGCGGCACCTATATGTAAGCACTGGGTGGATGAATTCCGAGATCAGAATCAGGGTGTCTGGATACTTCTGGACGCTTAATGTGTAACTATACAGTCAGAACCAGTCGTGTGGCATTTCTTAATCATAGCACATTTAGTTGTTGGACTGATTCTGTGATGCTATAATTTACAGCCCATAAACATCAGTTGTATCTTTAAATGGCTGCAGAGTGGTGCCCTCCCCAGGAGCCGGCTGACCTTGGTAAATTGCCCGTCTAGCTCTGCCCACTCATCAGGCCTGGTTAAATGGCTAAAAGGCTCTGGTACTATTTTCTTCTGTCATACAGGGACATGCTAAAGCTTGCTACCGCAGCGTTAGCATCACTACTGCCAGCATCGCTACCAGAGTTTTTTAATCACTGTTACGATTTTAGCATTGCTATTGTTTTTGCATTGCTGTTGCATTGTTAGCATGGCCGTACTGGCCGGCATCGCTAGTACTGGCCGGCATCGCTACTGCAACATTAGCATCACTACCACTAGCAACAATACTGCAGTGTTTTCTTCACTACTGTACCAGCCACCGGGCTCTCCAGCATTGCTACCATGGCATTAGCATTACTAGCACACTGACTGTTGGCTTCGCTCAGCATCGCTACTGCAGCGTTAGCATCACTACTGCCAGCCACCGGCTACGCCCAGCATCGCTTCTATGGCATTAGCATAGCTTCTGCACCGATTGGCAGATGAGCCCTTCACTTCTAAACACTAGTAAATATGTAGTCTACACTGTTAAAAGTTTAGAATCCTTGAGGACCTTTTGGAGGTTCTTCCATTAAAAACTGCAAAGGAACTTCTTAAGTTGCTTTGAGGAACCATCAAGAACAGGTTTTTAGAAGAAAATGGATCCTTGAAGGTCCCTCGAAAGCACCTTCAAAGGTACTGCCACAGTTTTACATTGAAGAACTTCTTAAAGTTCCTTAAGGATCCTGTACTTTTTAACAGTGCACATCTCAAGAATCTGAGATCAAGGTTTGGCTACTTTACCAGGCAGGCTCACAGTAAATGGGACAAATATGGGTTCTTCTGATGAATCTCCCATGAAGTTCATATGTCTGCAGGTGTTGCGGCACAATAGTATTACCTTGATTTTGCCTCTCTAGCAATTCTACTAGCGGTTCTCTGAGAAGGTTTAGCTGGTTTCCAGACCTTGACCTTTTACCTTTAACTGCCATTTCTTAACAATGGACTACCTGAAAATGCTTAGCTGTCTTATTATATAGCCCCTTCTCGCTTTGTGGGCATCCATCATATTCATTTTCAGAGTGCTAGAAAGGAGATTAGGGTTTAGAGGAGCTCATGGCCACTAATTGTTTGGACAAGGTTTGAGGAGTCACAGTATTTCTGAAGTTTTAATATTTCAATTATCTGGCCTTCTCTAGCGATGACTGTGAACAAGCCACAGCCCTGACAAACTAATTAAGATCTGAGACCTCGGTCAGAGTTATCTGCGAGCTCAGATCCATCTTCTGCTCACTAGAGTAAATTTGACCAGGGGTACATGCCACCTTAGAACCGGCCTGAACCTGATCATTTCCTGATTCCATTCTATGACATATCAATAACTTCCCAGATAAAGAATCTGATAGATTTGCCTCCTCAGCAGTCCGAGGCAGGGGGGGGGGGGTCCTGTCACCTTGGCCTTTTTGGCATCCTCTTGAAATAGATAATCAATTCATCTCCCCCCAGGTTTGAACACCTCCTTCTTAACAGGCTGTATTTGGCACAGTTTCTCAAGATCACGGGCCGAAAGTAAAGGCTGAGCCTCGAATGATCAGCCTACAAAACACTGATTACCATTCGCCACACTGTCGCCATTAATAACACTCGTCATTATTATTATGGATCAGGGAACAGTTATTTATCTCGGCCATTTTTATGTGAAAAGAGCCAATAAGAACTACACAACAGCACAAAGGGAGGTGTACAAGGCAGCGAATCACAACTATACATCAAAACAAAGCATAAAGGGCTGCTTTCGCCTCACTCTAGTCTTTCACTCCTTCTCGTGGGTTTAGACGCCTCATTTGCCAAATCCAGCAGTTCTGCCCCACTGCGAGCCGCGGCGGGGCAGGTTTAATATCCGCTGCTCGCGAGCAGTGCGAGCACAGACACACTAATTAGAGCTTTCGGATGCCGCTCTTTACATCACTGGCTTTAGGATGTTATACTCCGGTGTCTGTCTGATTCTGGGGAAAACAGACCACCACACCCCCCATTGGCTTCCCTTCACGCTTTTCATGAAATCCAGCGCCCTCGCTGCCACTTTGTTGCCCTCAGATTTCAGACTCTTACACTCTCACAAATAAAGCAGCTTTAAATAGTTCTTTGAGCAATGGCATAGAAGAACCACTTCTGGTTCCTTACAGAACCAGGTTTGATCAAAGAAATGTGAGTATATGTGAGTCTAGGCAGAACCATGACAGCTGGAGGAACCCTTCAGATGCTTGAATGGGTCTTTGCTTGGTTGAAGGGTTTCTCGAATTGGTGGGAAAGCTTTTGAACTGGCTATGTAGCACCCAAGTGGGTTCCACTATTGTAACAAGAGTCAAGAACCCCTTTCCAGTACTAGATAGAACCCTTTCCCCGAAACCTTGTTCAGAGTTTTAGATGAACTGGTTACATTTATCCAGAGAGACTTACAAGATAACTCATATTACAGAGGTGGGCCAATGTAGTGTTAGGAGTCTTGCCCAAGGACTCTTATTGGTGTAGCGTAACATAGCATAGTCACCCAGACCAGGAATCAAACCCCAGTCTCCCACATGGTGTGGTAGCTCACTGGCAGGTTATCTGTTGCGCCACACTGTTGGTTAGGTGTTATCAGAAATGACAAATCTATCTACTATATCTACACCAAATCAAGGTGCCACAAAGGGTTCCTTAAGAAGAACCGTTAAAATGGTGAAGAACCTTTTCGAGGTTTGAAGAACCATCACTTGTCCAGTTGCTTCACCAGCTTAAGAATAGGCGAAGCACAAACTCATCTTGCTGATTGGCTAGAACAGTGATGTCCTGCCACAGACATCCATGGTCAGTAGTCTAAGAGAGCCTAACTAGCCTCGCTGTCTCTGGGTGGGTAGGTAGGATGGACGGCCCTCTCTCTCCCCCATCGCTCAGAGCAACCGACGTATTAGCAGTTAGCGTTCTATGCGCTCTGAGCACACTGAGCTGCCCAATGATGATGGGTTAGCATCAGTTCAAAAAGATATACAGGAAGCACATGCTAGCCTTTAGGCTAACTGATTAAGCTGGTAGCATCATGTTGTGTGTGTGTGAGTGTGAGTGGGGGCAGGTTGGGTGTACTAGCTAGTAGTGGGAATTGGAAATGATGAAATGTGGAAGAAAATTGGGGAAAATCCAAGAAAAGAAAAAGTGCCCATGCTTCCACACTTCCAGCGGTGTTCCAGCGGTTTCTCTCAGGGCCGGGGCGCATCCCTCAGCATGTTGCCATTACTGCGTTAAATTAAACCCAGACTGAGGCCACAGAAAGCCGTGGGAGGTGAAATTACAAGATTACAAGAGAAAGTCTGACAGTTTTCTCATAAAAGGGGGGTTTCAAGGGTTCTAGGTGGAACTATGCAGAACCATGACAGCTCGAGGAACCATTTGGATGCTTGGATGGTTCTTTTCCTGGTTAAGGGGTTTCTCAAACTGGTGGGAAAGCTTCTGAACCAAAAATGGCTATATATAGCACCCAAATTGGTTCCACTATTGTTACAGGAGGTAAGGAACCCCATTTCAGCACTACTTAGAACCCTTTTTGCTGCGAGTGTAAGATGAATTGGTTATCAAAGGGTTCCTCAAGCGATGGAGATATGTGGAAGAACCTTTCAAATGGTGAAGAAAAAAGGATCTTCACATATACGCTACATGTCCAAATGTTTGTGGACACCTCATCTAATGAATGCACCTACTTTAAGTTAAGCACCCATTGCTGACACAGATGTGCAAATGCACACACACAGCTTGTCTAGTCCCTATAGAGAAGTACTGCCAACAGCGTAGGACTCTCAGGAGCAGATCAGCATGAAGCTATTGGCACCATGCCTTATGACAAGTGTGGGCTATAGAGGGAGCAGTGGAACTGTGTTCTCTGGAATGATGATAGATGGTGCTCCATTCCACAATCCCAATTCTTTTGGGACGAGCTCGGGAGTTGAGGATGAGGTGGGGTGGGGTGGGGTGGTGATCATCCACCATCTTACATCCTTATATCCATAAACTCTTTTTAATACCCTCGGTTTCGCAAGAAGCAATGTCCCAATACTTTTGTCCAAATGACTATGACGGAAACAACTATCGACTTCTTCTATAGGTTCATTCCAACTTCACCCACAATGTGTGTCTTCTCACCCCCCCCCCCCCCCCCCCACCCCCACCCCTTCGAACTGAAGCCATGGAAACCCCAAGTCCCCAAGAGTACCAAAGATAATAGTCCTTTTGTAGCAGTGTGATTTCCACAGTGGCCATGCTGAGATGCTCTCTCCCCGGTGTGAGTCACATATTAGTCTTGGAGGGGGGTTAGCCTGCAGCGGGACAATGGCGCTTTGTGCCTTCCTTGACGACCATCCTGTATCTACCAAGCAGGTAATGGGTGGGAGATTTCTGCGGGATGAGTCAGGTGCCTGTTTGCATGTGATCTCGGCCAGCAACCTGCATACCTCGTCCCCTGCGTCAGCACTGTCCATTTCAGATAGCATGATGCTAATTCCACTCTGTCACCCAATGGCCTGTTGGTGATCCATTCAGAGGCTCAGCCATTGTCCTCTGAAAGCCCAGAGTTGATCAAATGCAGCTGAAGTGTGAAGCGTATTCCTGTTCATCGTCTCTCGTTTTCCCAGCTGAATGGGCGGAGCTAATCAGCTGTAGACTAGTATCGATGGGTGGAGCTAACCAGCTATAGACTAAATATCAGTGGGCGGGGCTAATCAGCTGTAGACTAAATAGAAATGGGTGGAGCTAGCCAGTTGTAGACTAATGTCAATAGCCAGAGCTAACCGGCTGTAGACTACTGTCAGTAGGCAGAGCCAACCAGCTGTAGACTAAATATGAATGGGCGGGGCTAACCAGCTGTAGACTAAATAGAAATGGGTGGAGCTAGCCAGTTGTAGACTAATGTCAATAGCCAGAGCTAACCGGCTGTAGACTACTGTCAGTAGGCAGAGCCAACCAGCTGTAGACTAAATATGAATGGGCGGGGCTAACCAGCTGTAGACTAAATAGAAATGGGTGGAGCTAACCGGCTATAGACTTATATCAAAGGGCAGAGCGAACTGGTTGTCAGTACGCAGAGCTAACCGGCTATAGACTAAATATCAATGGGCGGGGCTAACCTGCTGTAAAGACTAATTTTTAATGGGTGGGGTCACCTGCAGTAGACTAATTATATGTGTATTATTGCTGGGGGGATGTCTGTGGCCTATAGGACAGAGAAGTGAAGGCAAAGGTCAGAGCACAGGGTCTAAATATAAATGGGCGGAGCTAACCGACAGTAGACAAATATGAATGGGCAGAGGGAACCTACTGTAGACTAATATCAATAGGTGGAGCTATGCTGCTGTAGACTTATATCAATGGGCGGGGCCAACCTGCTGTTGACTAAATATAAATGGGTGGAGCTAACCGGCTGTAGACTAATATAAATGGGCGCGGCTAAGCAGCTGTAGACTAATATAAACGGCGTGGCTAACCTGCTGTAGACTAATATAAATGGGCGGGGCTAACCTGCTGTATACAAAATATATGGATATTGTTACTAGGGGGATAGAGGTGGCCTATGGGATAGAGAAGTGAAGGCAGAGGTCGGAGCATAGGGTCAGCCATGCGACAGCGCCCCGCAGCAGAGAGGTTAAGGGCCTTGCTCAAGGGCCCAGCAGTGCCACTTTAGCAGATTTGGCTATCGAACCCACAACCATGTGATGTGAGCTAACTCAGCCCCGCCTGTGTTTACCTTCACTCTGTGCTAGCTGAGGTACAGTGCTGTAAACACAGCGAATAGAAAATCTGCACTATGCTAATCGTTTCCTCAGAACTGCGCTTAGCGTCCCTCAGACTCGGCAGTACACGTGTTCAACCCCAGTCGTAGCGGAGCTGATGCCCTGCCGCAGCCGCGGAGCATCAACATAAACTCCTTATGTAAATACATTCCTAAGACAGAGACCCAAAATAGCCTTTTCTCCCCCCATCATTATGCTACAGTACCACCAAACACCAAAGGTGACACAAAGTAATAAGTGTGAAGATTTTTAAAAGATGTGTTTATTTGTGCTGCAGTGGCTGTCAAGCAGAACGAGGATGTGCCCAAAGGACAGGGGGGGGGGGGGGGGGCGCAGTCCCCCTCCGACCGACTTTATTAAACTTTTCGTAATTAGATGAAGATTTGTTCCTCCTGCTTTTCCTCAGGCTGCGGGCGGCTGAAGTGGGGAAAGGGGGGGTTGGGGGGAAGTGGGGAAGTGGGGAAGGTTCATGCTTTTCTTGTCATCTTCAGAGTGACAGACGCAACACAGTACAGGCCCCTTATATCTGGACCCTTTTTTCTCCACATCTCTTTAAATGACCCTCTCTCTCTCTCTCTCTCTCTCTCTCTCTCTCTCTCTCTCCCTCTCCCTCCCTCTATCTCTATTTCTCTCTGTATCTATCTACCTGTCTCTCTCTCTCTCTCTCTCATCTCTCACTATCTCTCTTTCTTGCTCTTTCTCTTTCTCTCTCGCTCTCTCCCTCTCTCTCTATCTCTCTATTTCTTTCTCTCTCTATCTCTATCTCTCTCTCTCTCCCGCTCTATATCTCTCTATCTATCTCTCTATTTCTCTCTCTCTTTCTCTATCTATCTCTCTCTCTCTCTCTCTCTCTCTCTCTCTCTATTTCTCTCTCTCTCTTTCTGTCTCTCTCTCTCGCTCTCTCGCTCTCTCTCTATTTCTCCCTCTCTCTCTCTCTCTCTCTCTCTCTCTCTCTCTCTCTCTGTTACATGTTCAATCAGTCAGGCTGGCGATGAAGGGAAGCAGATGTCTGCAACTCTAGGGGTCTTCCAACCCTGTTGCAGACCCCCTTAACGCTAACACGCACAAACACATAGATATATATATATATATATAGTATATGCTTACACATATATGTAATCCACTGTATATATATATATATATATATATATATATATATGTCCAAATGTTTGTAGACACCCTTTCCGATGAATACATTCATGCAGCCACTTTAAGTATTCATGCACCCTTTGCAGACACAGATGTTTAAATGCACACACACACACACACACAGCTTGTCTAGTCCCTTTAGAGAAGTATTGCCAATAGAATAGGATTCTGTGGAGCAGATCATCCAACATCCTGACCTCACTAACGCTCTTGTTGCTGAATGCAGTCAAATCCTCACAGCAGTGATCCTTAAAAATCTAGTAGCAAGTCTTCTTCCCTGGACAGTTACTCCACCACAAGCAGGTGAAGCTCTTTTTAATGCCCTTGATTTCGGAAGAAACAATGAATGGACAGGTGTCCCAATACTTTTGTCCATATTTACATACTACCTATATGTACAATAATATTCTTTATATTCTTTCATAACATGTTTTCCTACAAATTTAGGACATTTTCGGTCTAGAAATGGAAGAAAACACACACACACACACACACACAGTCACTCCTCTATTGATCAGGCTACACATTTAGAGGGGAAGAGGGTGGATTTTTCAAGATGGGCGCTTTTGTGTGTCTGCTGTTTGGTCTCCTGCAGGGGCCCTTGTGTGTGTTTGCCATTATGTGTGTATTCAGCTCTTCGTGGGGACCATATGTCTCCAGAATGACAGGATACATTAACTTGGGTGGGGACATGTGGCTGCTGTCCATGGAGAATGAAAAAAAAAATGCAATTAAAAAAATATTCTTAAAAGGCAAAACAGGCCAAATCGGATCTTTTGGCTGCCGACATTGGGGTTGGGTTTAGGGGGTGCCCACACACACACACACCCAAACACAGACTCATACAGCAGGACACGGAACCGCACCACAAAGACAGGAATACACACTGGTGTGTGTGCGTGCATGCTTCAGTGACCACGCTGAAAGCCAGGAGGCCCTGTTTTGCTCGTATTCACACGGTTGGTCTCGTCATCATGCTTCCATGGCTACGAACAAACCCTCCTCTGCAACCACCGCCTGCCATGGCTTCCGACCCGACCCCGCACCCCCCGCCTTGCGTCTTTTCTCTCAGACAGATGCGCCGCGGCCACCGGCGAGGGGTGAGAACATTTTTAGCTCCTGCTTCAAAGGCGGACGGGCCTTTTCAAGCGGCCCTAACACGAACACTCGGGGTCAGCGCAACAAAGCGCCGTGGGATTAGATTCGATACAGCCAATATGGAGACACGGAGCCGGGCAGGCTAAGGCTGTCAGAGTTACAATGGCACGGCCATCCCTAAACGACTGGATCGGTGGAAGAGATGGAGATTTACTCCGATACACCTAATTAGAGCATGGAAATCCTCTTTGAGCAGGAGCGAGTGGATGGAAGGCCAGGATGAAAAGGAACAAGGGTGGATTAGTGTAAGGCCAAACAAACACGTCTCGCTCGCGAGGAGACTCCGCAAAGCCTGGGGTTACTCCAGGATCCCTCTCGGCGCTCCCCACCACAAGTAGCTAGGCTAAAGCTAACAGTTTATAGGCTAAAGCTAACAATCAATAGGCTAATGCTAACGATAGTTTGGTGAAAAATCCCACAAGAGCCATCAATCAGCCAGGACTTGTGTTTGTTAGCTTTTGAGCTAAGAGGCTAATGTAACCTGTAACGCCTAATTAGCACCGTCCCGAGCTGTGCTCTTGGCTATGAGAGAAATGAGAGAAATGAGACAGGCCTTGTAGGGAGGGTTGTGAGTTCTTCAAGGACTGTCACGCATCTGTCTGTGTGTGTGTGTGTGTGTGTGTGTATATATGCATGTGTGTGTGTGCTTATTCAAGGCTGCCGATATCACGCACTGTGAAATCCGGTCCTCAGACTAAGTAGGAGTGAGAACGCATGTTAAAAAGTCCCGCAGATGTCATCGCAGCTCAGCGCCGGCCCGAGGGCGCAGGTGAGCGCGGCAGGCAGCTCTTATCTCAGGTGCAGCAGCCATGGAAGCGCGTGGCTGAGACGTCTGAGATTAATTGTACATGAGGCTACAAGTGTGTGACTCTGCACCGCTGGCTGCAACTGGAAGGAGTTATTTAGGGGTCCGGGTTTGGGGGATGCGGCTGTTTTGCATGAGCAGGTTGTGCAAAGTAGAAGCAGCGTAGCTCCAGCGCCTGAGTGCGAACGAGGGCCGTTCATGTTTCCGTTAAAATCGAATTGTTATCATGGTTGCGGACGTCGCTACCTGTTCCATCCATGGGCAGCACAGGTTGCTACTGGCTACCCGATCCGTGCCCCCCTGCTCAATTTGGGGTGTAGTTTAGGTAGCCAGTAGCAACCTGTGCTGCCCATGGATGATCACAAAACGGTAGCACGCTAACGTTAGCTAGCGTAAGGCATTGAATGGGACAGTCGCGTCCTGTTTAACACCTGCTCCACTACCTGTTAGAGCCATAGCAACCACTTATAAAACAGCACAGAAACCAATGTAGATACCATAGCAAACATCTAGCAAAGACTCAGCAACTTTGCAGCAACCACCTGGGATACCATAGCAACTACCTAGTAACTGCTTAGCAGCACCATAAAAACCACCTAGGACACACCATGGCACTATAGCAATCACCTGGGATGCCATGGCAACCACTAAGCAACCACCTAGGAACACCACAGCAACCAGTTAGCAACACTATTGCAACCGGCTGGGATACCATGGCAACCACTTAGCAACCAGCTAGCAACACCCTAGCAACCACTTAGCAACACAATAGTAACCAGCTGTGATAACATGGCAACCACCTAGCAACCACTTAGCAACCACTTACAAAACCATCGAAAACCCCTAGGCTATCATATGGGATTCCACAGCAATTACAACATGCAACAGCATGAAAACCAGCTGGCAACACAGTTGAAACCACCTGGAATATCATAGCAACCACTTAGCAACAGCCTACGTACTGCCTGGAGTCCATGTGAGAACAGTCTCCAGGTTCTATTTTTCCATTCGTTTCAGATGCAGGAACGTCGTCATGCTTTTTAATGCATATTTATTGACAAAAATATGACTGGTAGTTTTAGGTCTATAGAAGCCTCATGAATTTCCCAGCAACATTTTATTAAAAATCTAAAATCTCCCGAGGATTGACTCCTGTTCCCTTCTCCACAATGCACACACAGATTATTCACAGGCTATCCAGCCCGCCGGATAGAGAGAAATCCATCCCATAGCCGACGCGATGCGACGATCCCGATGCGGAGCATTAGTTAGCGGGCCGAGGTACAAGGGTTCCCTAAATGATGCTAGGGGTTAGTTGGCACACTTCCCCTCCCTACAAGCCAGCAATCCTATGGGAGCAGCTCCAGCTCTATCAGCTCTATCAGCTCATGATTACAGATCCGATTTCTTTTAGGCAGATGGCTTTATTGGTGTTGACGCTTATTAGATCGGAACGCCACTTGCCGCTGCCACGGGCTGTGTGGCAGAACGGTGTGTGAGCCGGTGACAGAAGGATGATTGTGGAAGTGGACTCATAATGAACGAAGCCTTCGGGGTGGCCCTGCGGAGCTTTATGCTGGCGAGGCGTTGGACGGCCATGCGTTCCGTGACGAGTGTGTTTAATAGAGTTGTGCTACTCGGGGAAATGGTTTTTGACAACAGCCCGGCTCAGCAACGCCAGGGTGTACTGTAGATAGACGAACGTGTGAGAGAACACACTGCCTAGTCTTGAGATGCTGAGGAGAGCATTTACTGAGTATTATTGAGTCATTTTTTAAAATGTTTACAAACAGCGAGTGTGTGACTTTTGGGTTGGGGTGAAAAATGCTCAGCCTGTTTACCACCCTGTTATTTTTCCTCAGCACTGACTTTCCTTTGCTTTTATTGGCTGATTCACGTGACACATAGCATTAATATAACATGGTATACCACTTAGCAACCAGCTAGCAACACCATAGCAATACAATAGCAAGCACTTAGCAACACCAAAGCACCCATCTGGGATACCATAGTTATCACCATAGCAACACCATAGCAATCACTTAGCCAAACGTTGCAACCATCTGGCATACCACGGCAACCACCTAGCAACAACCTTGCAACACCATTGCAACCACTTACAAAACCATCGAAAACCCCTAGGCTACCACGTGGGATTCCACAGCAATTACAACATGCAACAGCATGAAAACCAGCTGGCAACACAGTTGAAACCACCTGGAATATCATAGCAACCACTTAGCAACAGCCTACGTGCTGCCTGGAGTCCATGTGAGAACAGTCTCCAGGTTCTAACTAACAAAGCAATTTGGAGACGAATTATTTTTCCATTCGTTTCAGATGCAGGAACGTCGTCATGCTTTTTAATGCATATTTATTGACAGAAATATGACTGGTAGTTTTAGGTCTGTTTACCACCCTGTTATTTTGCCTCAACACTGACTTTCCTTTGCTTTTATTGGCTGATTTACGTGACACATAGCATTAATATAACATGGTATACCACTTAGCAACCAGCTAGCAACACCCTAGCAACCACCTAGCAACACCATAGCAACCACTTACAAAACCATCGAAAACATCTAGGCTACCACGTGGGATTCCACAGAAATTAATTAGCAACAGCATGAAAACCAGCTGGCAACACAGTTGAAACCACCTGGAATATCATAGCAACCACTGAGGAAGAGTCTTCGTCATTTGGAGACGAATTATTTTTCCATTCGTTTCAGATGCAGGAACGTCGTCATGCTTTTTAATGCATATTTATTGACAAAAATATGACTGGTAGTTTTAGGTCTGTTTACCACCCTGTTATTTTTCCTTAGCACTGACTTTCCTTTGCTTTTATTGGCTGATTTACGTGACACATAGCATTAAGCACTGTAACGAGAATGACAATGTTTTTAGGGAACCAGACGTGGTTCTTGTATGACACTGTACCAAGAACTAGCAGGCTGTTGTGCCTTGTCATTACATGCAGCAGAAGAACCTCGCCGAGGCTCTCAGATGTACACGGAAGCTGTCTGGCCTGGCCTTTACCAGACTAGTCCCCAAGCGAGGAGACACCTCTCTAGTCTGTTTTCTGCCTCACTTCTCCTGCTGCTGGAAGAGAGGAGGCGTCGGAGGGGCTGAAACAAGGTGCATCTGTCAAATGCAGCTGATGCACTCGAAAACAGCCCCAAACAGTTTCCCTCGTCAGCCAGCAGCTGGGGCGCCTCAGCCGCGTTCGCTTTTTCCCCCCGCTGTGAAGATTTCTTGCCCCCGCATAATTCAATTATTTCTCATTCAATCACGCTCCATTAGATCACGATCACTCCCGGCTCGCCTCGTTACCGCAGGAAACGGCTTCACAAGGATTTCGGGCGTTGACAGGCTGAAGACTCGCTCAAGAGTCACTGCCTGCACGCTCCATTATGAGACGCGGCGCATCGTAATGCAGAGAGATCCACCACTGCAGGCTGAGCTGACTGATAGAGGTCGTTCCGAGCTCAGTAAGGGCATTGATGACAAGCTGTCTGCTAGCATGAGCGGCAAGATACTTCACACACAGCGTAGAGTACACACACGTGTTGTAGAATAGGGGTTGCACCATTATTCATTTGAACTCCATCAGTCTGATCAGCCTGGGGGCAGGCAGGCGTGTCCTAAAGGTTAGATAAGCGACCAGAACGTCAGGAGGTCCAGAGCATTCCCGTAGCATTCTGGGTCTCTTAACCAGAGAGTGCAGAAACAGTGAGTGATTGCAGCCCAGCAGCGTGGCTGTGATATAGGTGTTGGTTGCTAAGGCGTTGCTAGGCCGAGGTAGAGCTATGTTCACAAACTTTTGGTGAAAAAAGTAGGGTGCCAAAATGTCTGCCCAAAAGATGGTCTGTGCAAAAGCTCCTTCATGCACGTCGTCATCATCATCATCAGTGTGACCTTTCTGAACATTCTGCTATTCTCTCCTCTGGGGAAATAATGTCTGATCATTTTCAGAGAATCATAAGTCGGATCGGATCGAACGACATACAGCATTAAGCTACGCTATTAATTCTACAGGTCACCAAATTTGGTGTTTATAGCTCAAAAATTGCATTCTGCAGAGAAGTTGTTTTTAATTTAATTTTTGTTGAAAGTTTGCGGACAAATTTCAGTATATTCCTATAGGAGTTTTTTGGCCACAGTAGCTTTTGTTCGGACGCTTCCTGTCCAAATACTATTGTACCTATATATGGGGGGGGTTGGGGGGTTTGGGATGTTGACATCATCACCTGCAGCCTGCTTAAATCCCAGAAGGTCCACATTTTCATTATGGACCCCCGGGGTGTCCTAGAGTCCTAAACTTCATAGCATGGGATACCATAGCAACACGTTAGCAAAATCCCACTCAGCAACCACTTAGCTACAACCTATCAACACCCCAGCAACCCCTTAGCAATGCCATTGCAACCATCTAGCAACACAATAGCAAGTACTTAGCAACACCAAAGCACACACCTGGGATACCATAGTGATCACCTTAGCAACACCATAGCAACCACTTAGCCAAACCATGGCAACCACTTGGCAGCACCCTAGCAACACCGTTGCAACCACCTAGCAACACAATAACAAGCACTTATCAACACCAAAGCACCCATCTGGGATAACATAGTGATCACCTTAGCAACACCATAGCAACCACTTAGCCAAACCATGGCAACCACTTGGCAGCACCCAAACAACACAATTGCAACCACCTAGCAACACAATAACAAGCACTTATCAACACCAAAGCACCCATCTGGGATATCATAGTGATCACCTTAGCAACACCATAGCAACCACTTAGCCAAACCATGGCAACCAACTAGCAACACCATAGCTGTGATCTTACTCATGGCTAATTAAGTCAGATGCTGCTGGTAACTAGCACCTAACTAGCTCGAAAGCTGTGAGCTTTGCTGTGGTTAACCGTCCAGTCATCATCGTCATTCACTACCCCAGCACAGAAACTAGGATCTGAGTGACACACCGGTAAGCTGATAATCTTGAGGCCCTTGTACTGGTACTGGCAACAATCCTGCCAATAAAGCACAGATATTTAGCAGTTGGTTTTAGATTGCCACGAGCGTCTCTGATGCGAGCGAAATCTCTTTACATAGACTGCTAAGCCGACAGTCCCCACCTGCTCGCTGCTATCAGAGTGATAACAGCTGAACTGCTAAATCTGAACACAAAACACCATCTGCGTGACAAAGCAGGACCTGTTAAATGCTTCCAAACCCAACCTTTTGCATGAGGGTAACATTTTAGAACACTAGAAAGTGTAACACGATGGCCAGAATAATACCATGTAAAACTGAAAAAGGGTTCTTCGACAATAGCAGTAGCAGAACCCTTTTTGATGCAATGGAGAACCATTTTCATGAAATAGCACCATACACATGAGGCTTTCCATGTATTTGAAGAAGCATTTAACCAGGAAAAGAACTATTAAAGCAGCATTAAGCAGAATGGGCAAGTCTTGCTTCTGGGCTCCTCCTATAGTCCTGCTTACGGTCGAGCCACTGCTAATGGACATGCTTTCCACATGCATTTCTGGACAAGCTGAGAGATACAGAACTGTCCCTAAAGGTGAAAGAAGCATGTGGGCTGAGGCGGTAGAGTCAAATTACAGGATTTTACACAAACTCTGGCTATGCAGTTTGCCGAAGTTTCACAGTGCAGTTAGCAGCGTCCCAATCCCGGATCCCATATTCACAAGATGCCTCCATCCACTGGTGGCGCTGTTTCACCAAATACACATAATCCAGCCTGATTTATGGTTATTGTTATGGTAAGGGTTTGGTTAAGTTTAGGTTATGGTAAAGGTTTGTGGTTATGGTAAGGGTTTGGGTAAGTTTAGGTTATGGTAAAGGTTTATGGTTATGGTAAGGGTTTGGGTAAGTTTAGGTTATGGTAAAGGTTTATGGTTATGGTAAGGGTTTGGTAAAGTTTAGGTTATGGTAAAGGTTTATGGTTATGGTAGGGGTTTGGTTAAGTTTAGGTTATGGTAAAGGTTTATGGTTATGGTAAGGGTTTGGTAAAGTTTAGGTTATGGTAAAGGTTTATGGTTATGGTAGGGGTTTGGTTAAGTTTAGGTTATGGTAAAGGTTTATGGTTATGGTAAGGGTTTGGTAAAGTTTAGGTTATGGTAAAGGTTCGGTAAAGTTTAGGTTATGGTAAAGGTTTATGGTTATGGTAAGGGTTCGGTAAAGTTTAGGTTATGGTAAAGGTTTGTGGTTATGGTAAGGGTTCTGTAAAGTTTAGGTTATGGTAAAGGTTTATGGTTATGGTAAGGGTTCGGTAAAGTTTAGGTTATGGTAAAGGTTTATGGTTATGGTAAGGGTTTGGTAAAGTTTAGGTTATGGTAAAGGTTTATGGTTATGGTAGGGGTTTGGTAAAGTTTAGGTTATGGTAAAGGTTTATGGTTATGGTAAGGGTTCGGTAAAGTTTAGGTTATGGTAAAGGTTTGTGGTTATGGTAAGGGTTCGGTAAAGTTTAGGTTATGGTAAAGGTTTGTGGTTATGGTAGGGGTTTGGTTAAGTTTAGGTTATGGTAAAGATTTATGGTTATGGTAGGGGTTTGGTTAATTTTAGGTTATGGTAAAGGTTTATGGTTATGGTAGGGGTTCGGTTAAGTTTAGGTTATGGTAAAGATTTATGGTTATGGTAAGGGTTTAGGTTATGGTAAAGGTTTGTGGTTATGGTAAGAGTTTGGTTAAGTTTAGGTTATGGTAAAGGTTTGTGGTTATGGTAGGGGTTTGGTTAAGTTTAGGTTATGGTAAAGGTTTATGGTTATGGTAGGGGCTTGGTTAAGTTTAGGTTATGGTAAAGGTTTATGGTTATGGTAGCAGCTTGACCAGGATTTGAACCAGCGATCCTCTGATCTTATTGACTTCTCCTTAATCCACTCTGGCCCAGGTAAGTTTAAGTTTAAGTTTATGTTTAGGTTATGCTAAAGGTTTATGCTTAGGGTACGTTTAGGTGATGGTTAAGGTTAGTAGGATGGTAGTAGGTTAAGGTTTGGTTTAGTTAAGATTGAGGTTCAGGTAATAAAGTTTCACTGGTTGCTTTTATATTTATATTAAAATAATATATAAAGTTGAGATCAGGACATTTTGGAGGCTAATCTCAAAGTGTAATATCTGCTTAATTCATCCTTTCCTTTTGGGGTCACTGTCCTGTTGGACACCCAATTGTGTCTAAGTATCGACCATCAAAAGCTGATAGTTTGATCTGAGGATTGAGGTTATGCTGAAGAACTCTGAGGCTCTTCATTATTCCTTTCTCTTTGTGCATTGTAGCACTGGTTTCACTGGCTGCCAAACAACCCTAGAGCAATGATGCTCCCACCACCATGCTTAACAGTTGGCACAGTGTTCTTGGGGTTGAATGCCTCACCTTTAGTCCTTCATTCATACCTCTGGTCATCGTAGCCAATTACCTAGACCGGTCAACCTCAACTCTGTCTCTCTGACTATGAAGCTGAAGCGCTCGTTCCGTACTTTCTCAAAATCAGACATTTGTGTAAGGTTTACTCTAATGAAAACTCTGGCATGTGTCCTGAGAGGAAAGGTTCAGTGCGGTAATCAGATTTCCGGCCTGCTCTCAGTGGACTTGACAAACAAAGCGAGTGTGAAAAAAAAGAAAAGCAGCGTTTTTTGGTCAGAATTGGCCGTTTTGTTTTTTGGGGTTTTTTTTTGTCTGTGTTGTGCTAAATCTGAGGCCCTGATAGAAAAGGTACAGTAATTGCGTCCCTGACCTCATTTTGATGGATATTGAGTTGGGAATGAAATAGCCATAATTGCCTCATCCCTTATAATCCCAGTGTTGAGTTTTAATCCCCTCATTTTTTCCAGACACAATAACAATTATCATCGAGGAACAGATAATTAGAGTCAGCCTTCAGAGCGAAACACACACACACACACACAGAAAGAAAGGAAGCAAGCAGTGAAGGGCTCCGCAGATATTTCAGCATTTTTTTCCTGCCAGGATATGCTGCTATTCATTAGGGCTTTTGGAAACGAGCGTACGTGGATCTCCAGCCTATCTTTGAAAAGCCAATATTAGATTTGAGGCCGTGAACAAAGGCAGCCCGAGCGGAGCTTGCTTAAAGGTTGCGAGGCAGGTTCGCTTGACGGCAGAGCGACCGGAAAAACAAACGCGCCGCACTCTGGGAGCTTTAAAAAAAGGCCTGCGTAAATGACAAATCAACAAATGTTCGCGCGTTTGAAGAGCTTCGGAGAAAGCCGTGCAATGTCTCGGGCTGCATGATTAAGAGCAGTGACGGAGTTATTTCTGACAAGCATCAGCTAACGAGAAAAAAAAACCCCACAACAACACACACAGATACACAGATACACACACACACGCTCCCTGATGAGGGAAAACGCCAATAAGAGAATTAGCTTCGATAAGAGATGACAGTGGCGCCGCTGCAAGCGTGCCCCAAGCTTCAGTCCGGCCCGTTTAGAGTCAAGGATACTAATCACCCAGCTAAATCCCCCCTTGGCCGCCAGCTAAGATGTGCCGTGTATCCCGGATGGAGGCCTTTTTGACTCCACTGTCCTGGAGGAGGTGGCAATTAACAGGGGAGCTGCATGTGCTCCGGTGTACCGTTTGAAGGCCTAAGGCCCTGGTATTCGGCGTGGACCGTGGTGGCTTCAGGTTTTGCTTCTAACCCACCATACCTCCCCCATGGTTTCACTAATGAGCCTTGCACTGTAACAAAATAAGGGAGGCTAATTAGAGGAATCAGGTGCTGAGGCACATGCTTGGAACAAATAGTGGTAGACAATGCCATCAATGGTGGATCCAGTTCAATACACCTTCAGAACAACCTGCTCTCGCACGTGAGCACACGCGCACGCCGCTACCAAGCGAATTTGCAATTAGCGAAGGGTTTTCGCGCATGAAGCGCGTAAACAGCAAAAAAGCCATTACCCCAGCACAGTGCCAATCTCGACTGCTAAATTAATGACCAAAATGCTTACGAACGCTATGAAATATTGTTTTCCCTTCCTTTTCTGTCAGTAACAACTGCACAATTCAGTGCAGACAGTTCGGATCAGAGCCTCTGAAAAACATCAGACAGGTCTTGTGGTCCTTATTTCTGGTATGCAGTGGTCAGTACCTTCCAAAAGTGTTCCAAGGAAGGAGAACCGGTGAACCAACGACAGGATCTTGGGCACCTAAAGCCTATTAATGCCCATGGAGACCCACAGGGGTCTTCAGAGGTCTTGCTGAGTCCATGCCTTTAATGGTCACATTCGTTGTGGTGGCACCAAGGGGACCTCCTCAGTATTAGGTATAGGTATACAGTATATTGTCGCTATCCAATGAAAAACATGTCTCCAAAATTGAGACTTTATAGAAGAAGGTAAAAGTCAATGTAAAATAAGAGTTTATTCAAAATAATTTAGAGCATTCTTATTGGTCCATTTATCCAGAAATATGTAATCAACAGACAAAAATGGAGATACATGTTTTTTACTGGACAGCAGTGATATATTTAAGGGTAAATCGTGCTGTGTGAATGCTTTCTCTACAGGAGGGAAAGTTACAGTTTATTAAACAGTGTAATAAATTCTCCATATTGATGACTGGGATTTGAATGAGGCTATACGCGACGTCCTCGGAGGCACTGTGCGGTACCGAGGTATTGAGTGTGGTGTCTGGATTAATGAGTAGCTGGGAGAAAGAGAAATACACTGAAACGGAATACTGTTTACAGCAGTGTGATCAGCTATACTTGTGATTAGACAGAGAATGCAGAGCTTTGACACAGGTACGTAGCCACGAATGGGCCTGGGTGGGCCTTGCTTGGCCTGGGTGGGTGTGAGTGGGCCTAGGTCAGACCTGGGTCTACCCTGATTGGTTACAGGCCTACACAGCCAAATACGTCTCAGGTGATCCAATCACAAATGATTACCATATGCATAGCTGTCCACACCAGGTATTAAAATGCTTCTCGGGTGATCCGATCACAAACACATTAATATGCGTCTCGCGTGATCCGATCACAAACACATTAACATGCATCTTGCGTGATCCGATCACAAACACATTAATATGCGTCTCGCGTGATCCGATCACAAACACATTAATATGCGTCTCGCGTGATCCGATCACAAACACATTAATATGCGTCTCGCGTGATCCGATCACAAACACATTAATATGCGTCTTGCGTGATCCGATCACAAACACATTAATATGCGTCTCGCGTGATCCGATCACAAACACATTAATATGCTTCTCAGGTGATCTGATCACAAATACATTAACGTGCGTCTCGGGTGATCTGATCACAAACTAATACCAAAATGCATAGCTGGTCACACTAGGTATTAATATGCGTCTCGGGTGATCCGATCACAAACACATTAACATGCATCTCAGGTGATCCAATCACAAATGAATACCAAAATGCATAGCTGTTCACACTAGGTATTAATATGCGGTTTGGAGTGATCCAATCACAAACACATTAACATGCGTCTTGTGCGATCCGATCACAAATGATTACTAAAAACCACATAGCTGTTCACACCTGGTATTAATATGCTTCTCGGGTGATCCGATCACAAAATAAAATCAGATCAGCCAGGTTGGGCCAATCAGGGTAGGCCTGTAGGGTGGGTGTGGGTGGATCTAGGTCTGGCCTGGGCCTACCCTGATTGGTTACAGGCCTATGCAGTCAAACGGAATCCTTTTTTAAAGAGGATGAGGTTTACATTTGACTTGATTCCTGGATGTGAGAAGTAGTCCAATCAGCCAACCTCCAAAGCGCTGTCTGTATTTCTCATCCTTCTAATCAACTGTTTGGCAATCGCTGTTACCTGCCACTACCTCAAGCCTTCAGCTATTTAAAGCCCAGTGTTCAATTTAAATCTCCAGCAGGGGGAGCTGTAAAAAGTGAGAGGGCTGCTCTGTTTTCTATGGTTTCCAGGTTGAACGTCATATTATGTATCTTGGTGTCCTGAGATACGTTCTCCCTCGTTCAGTGGGTGTGTCTGCTATGTTACCCAATCAGCAGCGAGAGGCAGAGCACACATTACATGAACAGCTTGTTCAAAGGACCTCGGTTTCTCTTTAAATATACATAGTGCTACGTTTTGCCGGAGCTGAGCGCAGTCATGGTCTGTGAAGTTGGTACTTAGACTGCTCTTTTATTTCAAAGGCTAAAATGGGCTGAGTGTCAAAATGTCAAAGCCAACGTCTCCTGCAGTTTTCATGACATATCCTCTCTTTCTGAAAGCAGCGTGTCAAAATAATCAGTTTTAATCTTAAAATAAAGATGTAGAGTCAACGTAAGTGAAGACGCATGACAGTACAAGACAGTAATTATTCTGCGATGATTCAGTAATTAGCTTTCTTAACCCTGTACGTAGGCCTACACTGCAGTCTTCCCTCTCTTAACTGCATTACTCTCATAATTAACATCAGGTTTATAGACCCTAAAACAGAGCCCTGTGGGACTCCACAACATGTGCTAAACTGTTAGCGGGTAATTCGTAGTGGTTTCTGCATTTAACACTGGATTAATGACTGAATAATAAACAGAGGGTTTCAAAAGGTTAAGTAATTATTCTGTTAATCATTGTTTCAAGATAGTAAAGCAGATTCCTGAGAAAAGAGTTTATTGTTGTTAGATACTCATAAATGAGAGACAAGAAGTCGCTGCTTTGCGATATTCAGTAAAACATTTGAGAAAATAAGTCAGTATTTTAGGAAGTCATTGATTTGAGATACTCAATCAAAGGTTTCAGTCATAAAGTTATTTTGAAATACTCAAAATATTTATTCTGTAATAATTAATCTAATAATTACTTTGATAAATGCAATCAAAAACTGAGTACACAAGGCACTATTTTGAGATCCTCAGAATTAGGAGAAAATAAGTCATTACTTTGAGATACTCAATCAAAAGTGTGAGTACAAAATATATTATTTTAAAAATACTCAAAGATCTGAATAAAAAAAGTCATTATTTTGAGAACTCTATATTTTGAGATCCTCAGAATAAAAAAATACAATACAATAAAGTCACAATAAGTCATTATTGTTAAAAAACAATAAGTCATTATTGTTATTATTATTTGAGAAACTCAGTCAAAGATGTGAGTAAAACAAAGTCATTATTTTGAGAAACTCATAATTTGAGGGAAAAAAAACACTCTTTATGTTGAGTTAGTCCAAATAAATTCTTTTTATTCTCAAAATCTTTAGAAAACAAGTCATTATTCCAACACAGGAAGCCGCTATTTTGTTGTAAGTCATTATTTTGAGATACTAAACCAAAATCTCAAGATAATGCAGTCAAAAAGTGGGCATATAGTTGCCAGAAACAGGAGAAAAGGTGAAGTCACGCTAACAAAGCCTAACAAAGCTGTGTGATTACAGCTTTAATTCCTTTATTAACAGAGGCAGAAATAATATGGTTGATCACCTGTCTGCAGTTCCAGTGTAATTGGAGACAACTACAGTGTTGTAATGCGTGTTACAGTCTAATTGGAGACACGGGTTTGTCTGTGTCTTTACCAGTTATTAGGCATCCATAAAACCACGCAGTAATCACGGATCACTGGTCGTTAACTTTAACAGGTGTCCTTGGTTCCTACGTCTGAAACTTTCCAGCCGGCTCAGTGAAGTCGGGGAAGTGATTTCTTGGCTTTTTCAGGAAGAAAATACTGGCTGATAGGAGCTGGATTAGGATTTGTCCTCTCTGTCCTGTGGTGCAGTGTTCCGGCTTCTTTATTCCAACATTACCCTGCCAATTTCCCATAGTGCACTAGGAGACTTCACCTTGACACCAGCCAGAATGACACAAACTGGCAGGCTTTAAGCGTTAAGGTTCAGCATCGTTAAACCTGGAGGCCCTCGCCTCATATCTCACAACGTCGAGCCCAGCACCCCCCTCTCTCTTCCCACCCCGACTCCATCTCATCTCGATGCATGCGATTTACTGCCGTTTACAGGTTCAAATAAAACCTCCACACGCAGCTACAAACAATCTTTGTGGGATTTCACACAAAGTTTAATCCACATATTATGTCTCGGGTGCAGTCGCTTGTTTTCATCCTCCAAAGTGGCGTTCCGAGTTCAAAGGCTTGACGGCAGACCATCAGTCTTCATGGCCACCCTCGGTAACAAGCCACTCGACGAGCACGGCCAGCACAGATATCCAGGAAGCAGAAAGAGCGAGATCGTACCATCATGCAAATTGAATTCCATGGCGGATGAGGTGGGATGCATGTGGGCGGGCGGCCGGGTGGGAGTCCGCGAGGCAAATAAAACACACTTTAATGAGGACTTTTATAGGTGACCTAGCAGATCAAAGGAGGCCTGAGTTAGCACCCATCGGGGGCGAGGGCTATTGCAACTGGACTTCGAACTCAGTGAGCCTTTGACTCGGGTCAAAGTTTATTATCTACGTCCTCTCGGGCCACCGCCGCTCTTTAACCTGCTTGATTCAGCACCTGACAGCAGCTTGATGCGTAGGGTTCCTCTGACCTCTACCTGCTGGTGAGGTCAGCGTAACTTTACAGTGTTTTCAGTTAAAGGAGCATTCCAGCTTTCCTTGGCACAGTGCAGGTCCACCACGTCAACAGCGAGCAAAGAATTCTCCTTTCCATAGAAACGAAGACTGGAAACACACACAGCCAGTGGGCAGATACTGAATTTTGTCGCCGAATAAATCCTGGGCCTCCGCAAGGCCGCTTCAGTGCCATCGCAACGGTTTCTTGCTAACTTCAGACATTAAAGCAACATTATGCAGCTTTTCTACCTCAAAATAACAGCATCAAAATCATGGTGGCACCACTGACCTGTAATAGGGAGAACAGCGCATCTATTCTTGCAAGTCCGGGCTGCTAACTGCACTGTATAACTTTGTTGAGAACGCTGCATGACCTGAGTCATATCTGTGTAAAATCCTGTAATGTTGCTCTGCCACCTCAGTCCACATGCTTCTCTCACCCTCAGTGGCGGTTCTGTATCTCTCAGCTTGTCCAGAAATGCATGTCAGCCTGTTCTTCTTAGTTGTGGCTCAAAGCGTGAATACCCCCTCCTCACTGTAGAGGGAGCTCAGGAGCAAGAAATGCTAATGCTGTTTTAAGTTAAGTATAATTCAGATGGAGGCTTCAGTCAGGTCCATAAGTATTTGGACAGTGGAACATTTGTTTTGCAATGTTGCCTTTGAACACCAAATCAATGGATTTGAAAAGTGTAGACATTTAGCTTTAAATAAAGGATTTACTATGGCTCAAAAGTAATTGGACATTTAACTGAGACAGTTTTATGGTCAGATATGACTTGTTCCTTTGTAGTTTAATAACAAATCTAAGTATTGAATTTGCATTTGGTAGTTTGGTAGTTTTATGGGAACTCTTAAACTATGGTCCAAACAGGAGGCCATCATTAGGCTGAAGAAACAAAACATATCAGAGAGACTGTTAGAAGTGGCCAAATCAGCAGTTTGGTACATTCGTAAAAACAAGGAATGCATGGGTGAGATCGGCAACACCAAAAGACCTGGAAGACTATGGAAGACAGGCTTTGTATGCAATGAACTCAATCTAGATTTCTATTTTGTGAGTGTCATAAACTTTTATTCTGTAAAAGAAAACTCATGAAATGGAATACAATTTAAGGTCAAGCATATTTGATCATTTCTCTGACTGAAAAACGGCCAAAACCAATCTCGTACAGATCCTAACTGCACTCTGACTAAGCTTGCACACTCAATTGAAAAAACATAGCGCATCCAACAAGAAGGAAAGCCTCGTCTATCTTTTACACAGCAATAGAAGCATGGTAGCTGATTGCTGAAATGCTGAAAATGCTGATTTGGCCATATGAGCATGACCATTCACATGGCGTACCTTATCTGGCAGCACATTCAACCCGTCAATCCTGAGCCTGCTGGTGGGACGGTCACTCCGGAAAGATTCTGCATGTCCGGAGGAAAACTGGCGGATATTCCAACTTATGAACTTCCAAATGCTTTGACATTGCACAGTTTAGCATGCTTGGATGTGAACACTAATGGTGGTCCTAATAGACAGCTACATTAGTTTTCGTCATGCTAAGTCAATGCTAAAGAGTTTAATATGGTGATCTCTTGACACGAGGGCCAATGTGTAAATGGTGGAGGCCCTTGATCAGACCCTAGATAGACCTTTGTGGAATTCTGGAACTTTCCCATTTGAGTTTTGAGGTTTCTGAGGCTTCTAAGCCCTGGGAAACACGTTTGTATATACTCCTTTAATCCAGCAGAAAAAGCCAGAGCAGTGCTCCTCTCAGTAGTATCACATCACTCAAAGCGGATGAATGAATCCGTCGCATAGGACATTGCAAGAAGACTTGATTACATGCTTACCGCAAGACTAATGGTTAATCTCCGGGAGAAAGGATAATAAAATGTGAGCCGGCGGTGCTTTGTGTGTTAAGGGAAGTAATAGTAAAGTGGAACTGTGTGCGGCTGTCTCGTAAGAGTGATGTTTAATGTGCGGGCTGAAATGATTTGAGGATAGCGCGGCAGAGCTCAAGGACGCATAAAACAATACCCCAGCCGTCAGTCCCTCTCGCACAAGGTCATAAAAGTTCATAAAAGCCATGCCGCTTTTGACATCAGAGTTCCACTTGAAATATCACGACTCCAGCCTCAATGGAAGTCTTTATTAAATCGCATTAGGTCCCCGTAGTCGCAGACAGGTCACAGAGCTTCTGTACTTAAATGACAGCCTGGCCGTTTCTATTTCCCAGATCTAATTTAAAACCAAATCTGTGAACTCGGAGAATGCAAATCACGCGCTGGAAGACACTGATATAAAGGCCTTTCCTGGAGCTCAGTGAGTGGCATTGACATATCCTACAAGACATGGTGTTTGCTTTTTTAATAGACAGAAGACAAAGTGTGTGTAAAGCCTAAGAGCTCCTCCTGATGTTCAGATAGATGATATTTAATATCTAATTCGCTGCTCCACAGACTTCACAGACATATGACTGCAAGTATTTGTCGTACTGATGACTACATATGTCTGGAATTATGATTTTGCTTGGCGACCATAAGTGTCAGCTTGCAGTTTCTGCACTGTTAAACGTCTCAGATCCTTGAGGAACGTTAATTTGAATATTCTTCTTCAAAGCACCTTAAGAGGTTCCTCAAGGTGCTTTACAGAAACTTCAAGGAAACCTTTTTCTTCTAAAAACCTTTTTTTTTAAGGTTTTTCAAAGCACCTTAAAAGGTTCATCCACAGTTTCAAATTGAAGAACCCTTTAGACCTAGATGGGAGGAACCACCTAAGGTGCTTTGAGGAACCTTCACGAAACCTATTTCTTCTTAAAACCTTTTCTTGAACGTTTCTCAAAGCGCCTTAAGAGATTCCTCCACAGTTTCAAATTGAAGAACCCCTAAAAGCGCCTATAGGAACTTGCACTTAGACTGGGGAAATCTCTCAAGGTTCCCCAAAACCTCTGAAGAAGTTCCCTCACAGTTTCAAATTGAAGAACCCTTTAGACCTAGACAGGAGGAACCACCTAAGGTGCTTTGAGGAACCTTCACGAAACCTATTTCTTCTTAAAACCTTTTCTTGAAGGTTCCCCAAAGCACATTAAGAGGTTCCTCCACAGTTTCAAATTGAAGAACCCCTAAAAGGTTCTATAGGAACTTGCACTTAGATTGGGGAAACCTCTCAAGGTGCTTTACAGAAACTTCTAGAAACCTTTTTCTTCTTAAAACATTTTCTCAAAGGTTCCCCAAAACCCCTGAGGAAGTTCCTTTCCAGTTTCAAATTGAAGAACCCTTTAGATTTAGACTGGAGGAACCACCTAAGGTGCTTTGAGGAACCTTCACGAAACCTGCTTCTTCTAAAACACCTTTTCTTAAAGGTTCCCCAAAGCGCCTTAAGAGTTTCCTCCACAGTTTTACAATTGAAGAACCCCTTAGACTTAGACTGAGGGACCCTGTCAAGGTGCTTTACAGAAACTTCAAGAAACCTTTTTCTTTAAAGCCCTTTAGGAAGTTCATCCACAGTTTCAAATAGGAGAACCTCTGAAAGTTCCTCTAGGAACTTAGACTTAGACTGGGGAAACCTCTTAATGTGCTTAAGGTACAAGGAACCTTCTCCTTCTAAAAACATTTTCTAGAAAGTTCCTCAAAGTGCTTTAAGAGGTTCCTCCACAGTTTCACAATTGAAGAACCCCTTAGACTTAGACTGAGGGAACCTCTCAAGGTGCTTTAAAGAAACTTCAAGGAACCTTTTTCTTCTTAAAACCTTTTCTTGAAGGTTCTTCAAAGCCTCTTAGGAAGTTCATCCACTGTTTCAAATTGGAGAACCCCTAAAACTTCCTCTAGGAACTTAGCCTTAGACTGGAGAAACCTCTTAAGGTGCTTAAGGTGCAAGGAACCTTCTCCTTCTAAAAACATTTTCTAGAAGATTTCTCAATGCACCTTAAACGGTTCCTCCACAGTTCGAAATTGAAGAACCCATTAGACTTAGACTGGGGGAACCTCTTAAGGTGCTTTACAGAAACTTCAAGAAACCTTTTTTTACTACATTTCGGAGCATTGCTGTGAGGATTTGATTGCATTCAGCAACAAGAGCGTTAATGAAGTCAGATCAGATGTTAGATGATCACCACCCCTCCTTATTCCACTTCAACATCCCAACTCATCCCAGAAGTGGACAGAGCACCAACCATCGTTCCAGAGGACACAGTTCCACTGCTCCACAGCTCAATGCTGGGAGGGGGGCTTTATACCCCTCTTGTCCACGCCTGGCATTAGGCATTAGGCAACATTGTACCAGGGGGGTTAACTGCTTCGGAGAGTCCTGACCTTGGGACAATACGATGAGCTAACTACAGCTACGGCATGCAGCATTTCCAAGAGCTCACCTACATCAGTATGTACAGTCTGTAGGTTGAAACATCAGGCCCATTACGCAGCGTGGCACTTTCACATGCATTGTTCCTGCTATTCTCTAAGGTTGCCCACAAGCGTCAGATTATTAATTACCGTGCCTTCGTCTTGCTACAGCTGCTGTGACACATGGGAAATGAACTCTGTTCCATGCTTTATTATTTTTTTCCTTTCTTCTTGTTTCTCAGCGCTTCAGGACCTGCCGTTATAAGAGTATAGTAGAGTAGCGGCCTGAGCTGGGCTCCTTTTCCCCACAGCTCAGTTCAGTAGGCATGACTGCAGCTCGCGCTGTAAGTGGCATGTTTAAGAAAGCATTTAAAGGCTCCCCCCACCCCCCCGCTGGGCCACACACCCCCACCCACGCTGGGCAAGTGCTCCCTCTCAGCTGTGGCCTTTCCTTCCAATTGCCTTAGGAAATGTCTAGGCACACGTAAAGGTCAATGATATCGTGTTTAATAAGAGCCACGCATCAGCACTGCTCATGGCATCCGCAGGTGTTGCCAAGGCCCTTACTTCTCATAGTGGATCCCATGGTAGGAGTCTTCAGCGGCCGTGTGGCTGTTGCTATTGTACTCGTAGATAAACGCTTTACATAAGTTACAGAACCGGGGAAGATGGTGTAGATGATGTAGGTAGGCGGTGGTCGTGAGAAATTCTGATGCGGTTGGTGCAGTGCCGGGGCGAGGGTGCATAGCAGCCATTAAATCCAACTCCCACCAGGTTTGGAGACCCGCCTTCTTCAATAACGCTGATGCAGAGGTCATTTGTACATACGCTATATGTCCAAATATTTGTGGACACCCTTTCTAATAAATGCATTCAGCTGCTTTAAGATACAGTCGTTGCTGATACAGATGTGCAAATGCACACATAAACACACACACAGCTTGTCTAGTCCCTGTAGAGAAGCAGATAAGCATGAGCCAATTGGCACTATGCCAACAGAACTAATGGCAGGTGTGGGCTAGAGAGGTATAGTTCGCTAAAAAGACGACACTGAAAAGAGAAATAAATATTCTTTAACAAAAATATTCAGATACATGTGGACGGGGCCCTAGTGCGCACATGCTAGGCTAAAAGCTAACCCAGCCGACCAACTAGAGTTTTTTCCTGCACAGAGAGGACACAGAAAGGACAGTATTACCTATCTAGCAAAACTGGGGAATACTGCCAAATTATTTTCTGGGTTCTGTTTTTTTTTACAATGCTAAACTATTTTACTCCAGGCCAGACCAGACTATGCTGTACAATGTGATCTGTCCACAAACCCTCAAGATCTCAAAAATTAGCATGGAAAAGTTAGGGCACCCAATGAAGCAGCAGGGGATAGATTACGCTAGGTCATACTAGACTATGCTGTGCAATGTGATCTGTCCACAAACCTTTTTTTTTTAAGAGCTCAAAAATCAGCATGTTTCATAATAACAGATAAAATAACAGGGTGGTAAACAGGGTTGTAAAAATGTATCTGAGCATTTTTCACCCCAACCAAAGTTTCATATTTACTATTTATGCATCAAACAAAATCTGAACAACAAATACTGAATAAATACATTCTATGTTATCTGATATGTAAATTTAATGGGTGATAGATATTTATGTAGTGTGTTTATGTCGCTAGGTAAAGTTTAGGTGTTTCAGCTGTGTAGCTAACTGCAAATACTCTAGCTACACTGGTGCTAACAACAGCTTATTATGCCCACTAATCCAGACTATACTAAACCACTGGATTAACGGAATATGCTATTATGTAAAGATGATTTATAAACATTGTCCATTCTTGCAAATTTGTCCCCTTTTCTTGCTTAAAAATGAGACAACTGCTTTTAGATTGCTTCTCCGAGGGAATGCGTGAGGAAGCCGAACTGAGCTGGAATGGAAGAAGCCTCTGTGCTATTCTCCATTTGTCTCTGCAGCACAGTGGACGCCCTGAATCATTTAAATGTGCGGCTGGGAAGAAAAGGGGGACAACACAGCGGCGCTCCGACCAAAGTCAATTCCCCGCGGAGGCTCGGTCAGTCTGATGGGAACACCTCCCCCCATTTTTAGAGCCACTGGACATCAGACGCCTCATTGTGGGCTTGTCACTTAGGCAGAGTCTCAGGGGAGGTGGAATCGGAGAGGATAATCAGAGACGCCGGCGCAGACACGCTCGCTGCCTTTGTGTCGCAGCTTTGCCCGCAGTCCTCACCGTGCGTGGCCGCCCCCCTCTGATTCACCGCTAAAAGCAATCGATCAATCAGAGCAGAGCAAAAGGTGTCAATCAGGCGGTGGTGCAGGCCTAGGAGGACGCCTTCGCACCTCAACCAGCGAGGACAGATTGGACACTGATGAGTTAGAGCACTTCATCTAACCTGAGAGAGAGAGAGAGAGAGAGAGAGAGAGAGAGAGAGGCTTGAACAGAACCTCCACCACTTTCGTTCCTATCTAATTTCTCACGAGGAAAAGATTCACCTCCGCCTCGCCTGCATACTGTACTGCACTCAGAATTATACACAGTCATATATAGTGTAGAATATGTACAATTATATAAAGTTAATATATATATATATATAGTAAAGGCTTGATTGATAAAGGCTACCATTTAATTAGCTGGTTAGCGCTATGGCTTGCTCACGATCATTGTTGGGATAGGCCAGAAGCTTCAAATTTCCAAGCTCTATACCTCCATGGGAAAAAGTTAGGACACCCTATGAAAACTGCGGTAATTTTGAGACTCAGAAACTCACCTGCACTCAACTCACACAGCAGTTAGCCTAGCGCGCCTACATGGATTCAGCTGTGATTTTCTTACCTTCCAGTGATTCTTTAAAATGGGATGTTTGCTGCTGGAAGGCCTCATTTAAACTGGACCATGATTTTACTTCCATTTTCCTTTTAAAAACAAAGTTCATTAGGAATTTCCATTAGTAAATGCATTTTTACAGCCCCCCAGGAAATGCAAGTTCACGGTTCTCCACCGGGGGGCGCTGTTACACTCAGCTAGCTCTGTGTAAGTCATTAAGAAAACCGAGAAAAAAAAAGAAAAAAAAGCCACAATTTAAATTTCCCAGATTGAACAGATAAAGGCTACCATTTCATTAGCCTGTTAGCGCTTGTTAGCACCCACTATCATTAGCATTATCTGCATTTGCCGTATCGGTATTGGTAAGCCAACTATGAAAATAAATTTATATAAAAAACTTTACCTGTGTAATACAATTTCCCTTTATTATTTAATGCTAATTTTAAAATATAGATTTTTTATCATGATATTTTGGTGCTCTTGGCAGCCCCCTGGTGGCGTTGGGGCCCTAAGCAGCTGCGTAATTCGAGTATGCCTTGGGTCGGAACACAACGTTATCCACAACATGGGAACGTCACACAGATAAGGAGGAGTTCCGTGAGGAAAGGATTTTATTCACAGTGGTTTTGGATGATGTCCATATAAACTCATGTCCATATAAACTGGTTTAAACTGGTTTATGTTGATTTATGCTGGTTTAAACTGGATTATACTGGTCTGCTTCGCTGCTAACGGATTACAGTGCCAACGCCACAAACGAAAGCCACCGTTTGTATTCCCCAGTGTTCCCAACTGTTAACAAGGTCCTGTAAAGCCCCACTAGTGGAGGCTGTTCCTGCAGCACTGGCTGCTTCTCCCATGGTGTGAAAATGTGATAATGAATGGACCAATAGAAATGGTTCGATTTATAGACCAAGCGAGTCCGAGGCTACGATTGTATTGTGGCCCATCTTTACCACGCCGTCACCTACTTTCCCTCCTTATTTGGGCGCCGCTACCAGGGAGAGAATATATTGCTTGACCCGGACTGCTCTCTCAGAAGCTGTTCATGGAGAAAATCTTTACTGATGGTTATATTTGAGTCGCTGTCCTGTTTTTTTCCCCTCCTTTTTTCTCCCCTTTTCAAGGCTCTCGAGCAAAGCCTGGAGATCACCTTCCCAGCGCCATTTCAGCATCGTCCCAAAAGTGCAGCGACATGCTCGCGACGCTGCCGTTCAGGCTCTTTTTGGGAGCTTGCATGCTTGCATATTGAGAAACTGCAATTCAGCTGGAGGAGAATCAAACCATGTCAGAGCCGGGCCTGCTAATCCTCCAGAGCAGTAAATCATTTTAATTTCTTAATTCTTCCTCCCCCTGCTCCTGGCTGGCTCTCCAGGGAGATGGGAATCAGCCCTGGAGCTCGGGGCTTTTTATTTATTTTTTATTTTTTTCTGGAGGGGGTTTGGGGGGGTTGGTCCCAGGGGAGCCGGGTTATAATGCACACCAGGATTGCGCGAGGAACATGACATATGTAACAAATTAAGTCTCCATACACACTGCCCCACTGAACGGAATACCAATGAGCTGGAGCTTCAGGAGCTCCAGGCTGGACCGCCCCACTCCCGCTCAGCGCCACCCTTAAGTGGATTAATTGACGGTTTGCAAGAAGGCTAATAATCAACACCAGCAGAACAGAGAAGGGACTCGCCAGTCCATCGCTGAAGGAAATAAATAAACAAAGCCATGGGCCACTCCACGGACTTTCTTTCGCTAAAATGCTTAATGCGTAATGCTAACTTCTTTCTTGAATATGGCGGCTTTCTCAACTCCAAGGTCACCTAATAGTTGCTACATGCGAAAGAAAGAGGCTAGAGAGAACAGCAGTGAAGGCGCTGAGAGAAAAGAGAGATGGGTAAACTGTCGCGGAGGGGCTGAATCATTCAGGACAGTGTTGAGGGTGAGGGTCATACATGCTAATAAAAACCAAGTTAGCAGAAAGGGTTCTTTGTACCGATGCCATAGAACAGGGGTCAGCAACACAAATGAGGCCAGCGCAGGGGTCATTCGTCCAGTAACAACAAAAAATGAGACCATGACACTTTCTGTTGTCGCAAAGGAAGTTTTTTAACTTAGTGCTAACTTAGTGCGAGCCTCGATTCACTGAAAGTACACAGAGGTCTTTGCTCTGGCGTGACCTTTAGCTTAGCTTTAGCCGTTTTGAGGGAAACGCCTCTCAAATGTTTTTGGAAATAAAGGCAAACTAGCAAACTTTTCTTAAACTTTTCTTTCATGCTGATTCGTTTCCTAGCTTGCTAACGCTACTGCGTTGCTATGCAGCCACCTGTCAACGTGCTAATCGTCACAATTAGATGTAGGTGAAGGTGCACTTCTGTAATTTGAACTATTGTTAAATTTCCTGGTTCCTTGTTGTCCCTCAAGCACCTTGGTTCCTCTCAGAGGTTCTTCTTCATGGTCTTAGAGAGTTCTCCATTTTCAATCTCAGTTCCATACAATTCTTTCTTAGGGTCCCAATTAGGTGCTTGTTTTGAGTCTTGGTTCCTTTCAGGTCTTCATGGTCTTTAGAAGTTTCTCCTTTGGAGTCTTGGTTCCCTTCAGTGGTTCTACCTCATGCGTGTAGATAGTTTTTCCGTTTGAGTCCTGGTTCCTCACCACAATTCTTTCTCATGCTGTAAATAAAGTAGTGGTTTTGAGTCTTGGTTTTTCCTCTAGAGCTTCATGTTCTCGTTTTAGCAGTCATAGCAGTGATGAAGGGCTTACAATGCAACTCTCGTAATTTGTCATTTCCCCATCCAGCCACAAGTAGACAGCTCTGGAGCCACATGTTGCCATTCCCTTTAAATCAGAAGAACCACTTTCGGCCCCTGAAACAGTGGGACCCAAGACTAGACTACTCCTTCAGCCCAGAAAGAGCTTGTTCATTAGCTAATTACATGGATCAGGAGAGTTGGAAGGCAGGGTAAACACTAAAATGTGCAGGGCAGGGGGTTCTCCGGGGCCAGTGTTGGAGCCAGGACCAGTCAGTGGTCAGCAAACAGGTTAACAGTATCTTAGGAATGTAGTAAAACTGTTAGACCTAGATATTCAATTCAGGCCACAAAGGCTCAGACAAAAACAACAACAACACACTTGTATGATAATGCTACATTTTGCTAGCCCCCCAATGAGATTTTAGTTCTATGTTAGCGCCAAGCTAACAGCAGTGATTTCTTTTTTAGTCAATACAAAAGAATGATCTTGATTATGAAGATCTATCTGTTTTGATATCTACAGAAATACTCATCTACCCACCGCCGAGGACTCAACTTCATCTGGAGTAGCTTTGGGAATACATCTGTGTTCTTTATGATCACATAGTAAATTTTCCAGGATCTTACATTTTATTACCTGATGGTTGATTCACACGGCCTGCTGGGCTGCCCGAGCCTACGCTTGATGTGATTTTTGCAAATGGATTCATGCTGTAATGGACAACCATAATCAGGCATGAAATCTTTAGGCTCTAATCTGGCCCAGATTGCTTGCATCGCGTCCTGGTTCGGGATATAATAATTCATCTCTTCTCAAGCTGCAGCTCCCGATAAGAAAAAATCAAACCAGAAAACCTGAGCCGTTGATTACAGAGTGGCTACTGCTGAAATATAAATATGTCAGCTTTATGAAGACGTACCGACGTCGTAACAAAGCCGTATTCATAAGGCTTATTTGCTCTGCAAATTTTGACAAGCGTCACAATAGACGACTGCGGTGCAAAGGGACGCGGCGTTCGGTTGGCGGCTGGCTTTCGGGGCTCATCTATCTAATTTCCAGGAGGCGAGAGGAGTGGGTGGCTCGAAAACATCGCATTCGCTGTCGTTATGGTTTGCTTTCAAGGTGAAATGGGCACTTATCGTAGGCAGTCTTTCAGGGGTCACGTCCGGGTCGTATGTCTTATGTGTATGTGTGGGGTCCTCACCATATTGGGTTGTTATTGCAGGCGTGTGGTTCGTACAAACTATCATTTGGTCCACATGATGTTCCTGGTTAATGGCGCTGGAGCAATAAAGCAGCTGGAAGTTTATGCCACCATGCTGGAAATGCTTCCAGCTCCTGGGCTACTCTGTTGCTCAAATCTGGTGCTTCTGAGCGCCAGCCCTGGGAGCAACAGCTCTTTGCAGTTTTACGGCTTTCCAGCACACCTGAGCCACCCTCATTGGGGGCTTCATAATTAGCTGGAGGTAAGGAGCACTGTTTCAACACATGGGTCTAGCAAACCCAGCATGCTCCACTGAGTGCAGCGGTGCCTGCGGTTATTGGATCCGGTGAAGGTGCTTTGGAGCTGTTTTCTTGTGCCATTCGCCCTTCTGCTGTGAAGAAAAGCCTCTCCGAGACCTGGGCGCTCTGGAGAATTTAAAGAGTAATCAACTGTCACATTGCTCTCCAGCTTCTTCTGTTCCCATCTGTGATCACACCTTTAAAATCAAAGCTGTTAAAGAAAGGTTCTTTGTTTATTTTCCTGTTTCCAAACCATCTAGAACCGATTCTTAGTTTTGGGTCTTGCTTTTTCCTTTCTGTGTTTCTTCCTCATGCCTTTGGCAACTCGCTTCCCCTCATGCTCTGAACAAGGGTTCTTGTTTTGAGTCTTGGTTCCTCTCAGTGGTTCTTATGCTCTTAGACAGTCTTGGTTCCTCCCCAGGTTCTTGAAGAGCTTCTCCTTTTAAGTCTTGGTTCCTCCTGAGGTTCTTGAAAAGTTTTTCCTCTTGAGTCTTTGTTCCTCCTCAGGTTCTTGAAGAGCTTTGGTTCCTCTCAGTGGTTCTTATGCCCTTTGACATGTTCTCTCTTTTTGAGTCTTGGTTCCTCCTCAAGTTCTTAGAGAGTTTCTTTTTTTGAGTCTTGGTTCCTCTTCAGGTTCTTGAAAAGTTTCTCCTTTCAAGTCTTGGTTCCTCCTCATGTTCTTGAAGAGTTTCTCCTTTTAAATCTTGGTTCCTCCTCAGGTCCTTGAAGAGTTTTTCCTCTTGAGTCTTTGTTCCTCCTCAGGTTCTTGAAGAGCTTTGGTTCCTCTCAGTGGTTCTTATGCCCTTTGACATGTTCTCCTTTCAACTCTTGGTTCTTCCTCAGTTTTAGTGTTCCTTTCAGTGACTCTTCTTCATGTTCTTAATAAGCTGGAAGGAATCCAGTTGTTGTTCATGTTCTTAGACATTTTCTCCACAAGTCTTGGTTCCTCAGGTTCACCTTTTGCGTCTGTCTTCCTCTTCCTTTTTTCCCTTTGAGTCTTGGTTTTCCTCGGGTTCTTAGAGTGTTTCCTTTTTTTAGTTTTAGCTTATTTCAGTGGTTCTTTTTCATGCTATAACAAGGGTTCTTGTGTTGAGTCTTGGTTCATCTCAGTGGTTTATCTTCATGCTCTTAGACATTTCCTTATTTTGAGTCTTGGTTCCTCTCCACACTTATTCCTCATGCTCTCAATGAGCTTCTTTTTTCAAGTCTTGGTTCCTTTCAGTTGTTGTTCATGTTCCTAGACATTTTTGTGACATTGAGTCTTGGTTCCTCAGGTTCTCATTTTGTGTATGGCTTCCTCTCAGTGGTTCCTCTTCATGCTCTTAGACATTTACTTATTTTAAGTCTTGGTTCACAATTATTCCCCATGCTCTTAATGAGGTTCTCCTTTTGAGTCTTGGTTCCTCTCCACAATTATTCCCCATGCTCTTAATGAGGTTCTCCTTTTGAGTCTTGGTTCCTTTAAGTGGTTCTTATGTTTTTAGACATTTTCTTCTTTTAGTATTTTTAGCTGCTGTCCTCAGGCTCTCAATGAGGTTCCTAATAGGGGAGTCTTACTTCCCCTCTTCGGTTCTTCTTCCTGCTCTCAGTGAGGTTTCCCTACTGCTGTCTCCCTATTTGAGTCCATGGAGTGCCTTATATCATGGGTTATAAAAAGTGCAGTGGAAATGAATAGGACTACTCCGGCTCGGTTCTTTGTTCAGTTGATGATATTAGCGACTCTGGCCGGTGGACGCTGCGACTCTTTATATATATTCTGCTTGAAACTTCATAAGCATTCCAGAGTCTGTCCATCGCTTCTGCTTGGGAAAGGTTCATATGGAAATGTGCTGGACAGTTATTAACGAGCCATATCTTATATTAACACAGCATTCTGGACCGGTTGTCTGAGACGCCGGTGGCCTACTGTAGCGATGCTCACGCTGCGGACAGTACTACATCGAACCGCTTCACTCCAGCCCAGCGTAAATCACCGCTCAGCTCACAGACCTCCGTTTGAGGTCTAGATAAGGTAAGAGAATAAGTTTACTGCAAAAACGCAGTAAAACGTCGACTTCCTCAACTCATTAACTCGAGCCCAATTAAGTTCACTCAGTTCCAACATCAGCGCACCTCTTCTGCTCGCAGAGATGCTAAGATGAAAACAACAGACTAAAATGCTAATATGGCTAATTAGCTTTTAATGAGCAGAGGTTGCGACGCTGAGTATGCCGAGCATGAGTGGGAGAGAAAGTGAGCAAAAGAAAGAGAGAGAACAGAGGAACTGACACCTCGCCATTACACCAGGCCAAGCCTCACCCCAGCCTCGTACCCGGAAGGGATCTAATTAAGAGCTGTACCCCAGAGAGACGAGGGGAGTGATGGAACAGGGTGGAAAAGCGCTCAGCGCTCAGCACAGCACTTCCACTGCAGGAACAGCCTCTGCCATTCAAAAACACCTCCAGGATTCACCTGCTTTACTGCGGTGGAGGACACTGGTATACGTGGTCTGTGCGGTTCTGTATATCATCTATACTCTGTATTTCCGCAGTCAGACTGCCGGGAACTGTAGCTGATTTTTTTTTTTCTCGGCTGTCGTAATTACAGGAATCTGAGGGTGCGATCACAGAAAAGAACTGCTGGCCCTGTAATATAACAGGCAGAAACTGTAAACGTGAATAACAGGAAACGTTACTGACTGTTAATTAAGAGACATTTTGTTTGCTGTCAAGTCTCGGAACATGCTAATTCTGCCCATATGTTCGAGACCAGAGGTGTAATGGGTCGGAATAAATGCAGTAAAATTAGAAGAAAAATAGAAGAAAGCAGATCAGACTGGTTTTTATTGGAAAACTGGACACTGTGTACAAGACAAAAACAGACAGGCCTAGTTGTGACCTGTAGAGTGGTCTAAGGCATTTCTACAATGGGGAGGTGGGGACCAAAATATCTGCTCTTTCTAGTTAAAAAGGTTCTGTGGTAGAAAATGACCTCTACTGTGTCTCTACTTCATGTACTGTCTTAGGTGACCCTGCCTGCCGGGGAAAGGACGCAAGCCTTGCCCTCAGAGCCTCAAGATGTAGGCCTCATATTTACCGGTTTTTAGATGTGCACACGAGGTTCTCGATGAGGCTGGCTCAGCAGCGATGCTGGATGAGGTCGAGGCTGGCGTGCTAGCAATGTAACCGGCATGGTAACGATGCTGGGCGGGCCACGGTCCATGCGGTAGCGATGGTAATGATGCGACAACAATGCTGGTGTAGTGTACATACATTAACTCTGCGGGTGTTCATAGATCTGAAGAAATAGTATGCAGTTGAGGAATAATATGGTGAGGCCCATGGGTTAGACTTGAGAAAGGAGAACGAGATCCTTTCCCTGGCCTAACTTGGTAAAACCATACATGAACTAAACAAATATAGGAGGTGGTTTAGGTTGGACATACTTTCCATAGTATGTGACGGTTGATTTACACCCCTCGTGGAGTTAGACAGGGACATCCTATATATGGAAACAGTGAAACAACACATGACCTGTAGTAGGGTATAAAACGAGAGGTGTTCCTTTGTCTAGAGAAAGAGCAGAGGGGCACCGAGAATTGGTAGGCCAAGGCCAAGGGCAAGGCCGATGGTTGACACAGTAGCGATGCTAGACGAGGCCGGCAGGGTAGCGAAGCTAATGCTGCAGTGGTGATGCTAACACTGTGGTACTGAAGCTGGGCAAGGCTGCTCTACACCTTTCCCAAAATGAAGATTCTGATTGTCTCTTTGAGTCTGTAGTCTGATTTTCTGAGTTTGATGTTATGATGAGGAGAGCGGTCACTGATGGAAATATGAATGGGAGTTTTTGTAACGCTCAACATGGCGCCTGTTTACGGATGAAGCCCCACCCCTCGTCTGAAATGAAGAGTCGCTGTTGGGAACACAATGGTAGTCCTTTTACAACAAACCAGGTGAGCTAAGGTCTTTTCAGTCCATTTACTGTTTAGAAACACTTTACTTAATACAACTACATACACTCCATTTTCCAGAACCGAGTGAATTCCTGGCATGCCCTTGTTCTTAGAGAACAAAGGCTGCTCAGGAGACTCAAGGAGACTTGAGTGACCCTACGAGGACTCGGACTGTGTGGTCACTCGATACCAGATAATTGCGGATCTATGAAGCAACAGGAAATAAATTAGCGACGGCAGGGAACGTGGAATGCATCAATCAAACTCTCGGAGGCCCTCCCTCAGGTTTACGGCTGTTGATTTTTCTCTCCCCTCGTCCCCCTAGTTGGGGGGTGCGAGAGAAAGGAACGTCGATTCGGAGTCGATTTCCCTACTGCAAGGGTTCGGGACGCAGCGGGCAGCGTGCGAAAATCCCGAATTGTAGCTCGCCTTGGACAAGGACACCCACAGAAGCTTCGGCTCGTCTCCGAGTGTCAGCATTAAGCAGAGAATCAATTACAGTACAGCCAGCCCTGGCGTCCCCTGGGACAGCCACAACAGGACGAACTTTAGCAGAGTTTACCTGAGTGCAGTGGACATGCAGAACCAGGTCAACTCTGCTTTCCTCATAACAGCTCCGCCCACAAACACGTTCAGTGGTGAGTACTTATATCATGTGCTTTGGGTCATTGTCTTGTTGCATAATCCTGTCTCCTTGGCTTGAGGACTGTAACTTCTGGTGATGTATTCACTGTTACAAATCACGTACTTCATACATTCATACACTGTGTATTTGATAACTACTGTGTGTGTGTGTGTTAACGTAAAATTATATATATTTGCCATAAATCAACATACTTAGGCCACAAGCCCATTTACTGAAGCCACAAAATAATGTTTTGAGACCATGAGATAATTTTAAGGCCACAAGATAATATATTGCCATATATGCCATGACTTGATGTACAGAGGCTACAAAATAATATGTTGAGGATACAAGCTAATATATCTATAAGATATATAGATATAGTAATATATCTATATAATATATATATATATATAAGATATTGAGGCTGTGAGACAATATATTAAGAGCATAAGTTAACTTTACTGAGGCCATCAAATAAGACATTGAGGCCAAGGGATAATATAGTGAGGCCACAAGATAATATATTGAGTTCATGAGATAATATATTGGGTCCACGAGATAATATAGTGAGGCCACAAGATGATATATTGAGTTCATGAGATAATATATTGAGTCCATCAGATACTATATTATGGTTACAAGATGATCTATTGAGTCTGTGAGATAATATATTGCGGCTACGAGATAATATATTAAGGCCACAACAAGATAATATATTGAGGCCACAAGATAATATACTGAGTCCATCAGATGATATATTGAGTCTGTGAGGTAATATATTGAGGCCACAAGATAATATGTTGCAGCTACAAGATATAATATTAAGCCCAAAACAAGACGATATACTGAGTCTGTGAGATAATATATTGAGGCCACAAGATAATATATTAAGACCATAAAAATACATTAATGCCATTATTTAATATTTTAAGGCCACATGGTAACATATTGAGACCATGGCATCATACTTTAATGCCATGAGATAATACAGTGAGGTCACAAAATAATAATCTAATATACTATATATAAGATACATAATATACATCTCATTACATTAGCATACACTGACGTTCACAGCAGTTCTTTGCTTCTCCTATAAAGTCACTCTATTTCAGACACCGGCTCCTGTTATGATGTCTGTGATGCGGCCTGTCAACAGGTAATCCGACACAACCCCATTCTTGAGTTTGAGCTCACTCCATATTCTCAGTAGATGCTGGCTGCTGCAGCACTGCTGCCTGTCTGAGAGGCAGTTTTCTATTTGCTGTTTGTTTCGTGCCGAGATGAGGAAGAAGCCGAGCTCTCCTCAGATATTCATGCAGAACAGACGTTTCAGCCGGAGTCAACAGCAGATTGTCAATGTGTTTGCTCTCCCTTCTTATTTCGTCTGATGCTCAGAGTAATTTTCCCCCCGTGGCTAACCACAGTTGGCCCTCAGCCGCGCGGCAAAAGGACTCATTCATTTTAATATCTGGCAGCTCCGAACGCAGCAGCCTGAACTGTCAGAGCCTTACTGACACAGGTATTTCTGCTGTGAGTGGGATTCAAACGCTTGAGTAATAAAATCCATATTTATGCGGAACAGTCTTATTGTGTTTGTGCCCGGGAACGGCGCGTAATGAGGAAGCATTTCAATATTGACCGGCATGCCAGGCGCGCGCCTCCACAAACGCCCCTCGGTATTTGTGAGTTGTAAAAAAAAAAACAACGCAAGCACTGCACAGTTCCAAGACCGTCTGAAAATTGCGGCGGCTGTGATTTTCCTCGTGTCGTATCACAGGCGCTATGCTCGCATGCTGCTTCACGGATAAAACCATAAAGACGCACAGCGGTGCATTTGATGTGGCGCATGAGGGGCCATGCATGCGGATCCTGCAAAACATGCCCATGTGGCCTTATTCCGAGATAAATGAAGCTGCTGCTTTCCCTGAAGCTTTGTTTCTAAGCTGTTCTACATGAGGACCACGGGCATCCATGAAGGCTGATGCGGCAGTGCTCGACCTGTTTCATGTCTCGCGTGAGATAAACTCTAATAAACCCTCATAACTCTGTATGTAAGGCCACTCTTTACTGTACTCTCATTGCTTTCATCATTTCAACACTTTTATAGGCCCTAAAATAGAACCCTGTGGGACTCCACAAAAGCTGATAGGCTAAATGACAGTGTGCAGTAGTTCTCGCTTTAGGATTATTCACTGAATCATTAACCTGGGGTTTAAGGGGTTAAGTGATGTGCTGTGTGTAGGCCATGTGATGCAGCCATAACAAAGTTGTGTTCTTCAGAGGTTTTTAGTAAAAGCAGTGATTCTGTGATGCCAGCACCATGAAAATAGCGGAAAACTAAGCCAGAGTTTGAGTCAAATTATTTTAGCGGCCTAATTAAACTATTCCATTTGTGTGACCGACAGGATACCAAGAAGGAGCTTTCATAGGACGGTCCAACCGAGGCTTTGAAACGCAGCTAAGGTCATACAGCCAAAGATGGGTTTTTATTACAGCAGTTTCGTTGCAAAACAAGGGCTAAAGGGTTAAGCTATCAGCTAGACAATGGAAAGCTGGGCAAAATTGTGTATTTCAACAGGACAAAGACCCCGAACACACATCAGCGGTGGTTGTAGAATGAATAAAGCAGGCTAGCATTAAACGTTTGGATTGACCTCGTCCTGATGTCAATCCCTTTAAAAATATATGGATTCAACGTTGGTGTAATTTCACCTCAGTAAGTGAGGTGAAGTTACCGACCCTCCACAGAACAAGCTTTTATAAATGTCTAGTAATGTCTGTTTGTCACGTTGTAAAATCTACCCAAAGTACAGAAATTCTTTATCTTTATTCTTTATTTATAATATTCATTTATTTTTCCTGACTTTTCTGCATTATTTCAATTGCCAGATCGTTTTTTGGAGTTACTGAAGTATTTATAATAAAATAATTAGGATAGCTAACTGAATAATTAGCCTGCAGTTTAAGTTTGTTAATCCCAACTTTGATTGTTCCCATAAAAACATGAAGATTCTGCAGAAACTTGAAGAGCTCTGACTTCAGCAGTGCTTATTAACGCAACAAAACCATAGCAGGCAGCTGTGTGTGTGTGTCTAGTCTTTCAGTTTGACCTCTCCATCAAACAATACATATCCACACACTTAGGGCGAGTTTTAATTCAATGTACTTCATTCAGACAACGTCTTTTGGTGCCTTTTACCTTTGGCCCTGGATGATAAAGCTATTCATTTTTTTATTCAACACAGTTTCAGAATTGAATGAGCCTCTTAACACTGTTCCCTTTTCACAGCTGTTAAAGAAAAAAACCTTGTAAAACTTAAATAAAACCTTTTAAAACCTATTAACTTTTTTTAATGCATCTAACGGAGTTCATGAAAGGTTATATAATGTAAATGTATTTAAGGGGTAATGGGCGTTTTGCAGGTAGCTGGTTTTGAATGGTTTTTGGTATGTTGGTAAGCCAGCTGGCTAACCAGCTCTTGACCAGCACAGTGTATGTTGCATTTGATGTAATGGTTGACCACCTCAGTTTTATGCTGGTCTTGCTGGTCGAGCATATATATAATATATATATGGTAATAATGTAGTATATATTATTATAAACATATAATTATAATTCGTATATATAACAATATAGATGATATATACTAATTATTAGTTTATGTAATATATATACTAATATATATTATATATACTAATAATAATTAGTATATATACTAATATAGAGCTGGTAAGCCAGCTGGCTTACCAACATACCACAAACCATTCAAAACCAGCTATGTATGTATGTATATTTCAAAATTTAATGAGTATATGTATATATACACCTGGTTAAATGTGTGCTCTTCATCATCTTCTTAAAAAAAAACTTTGTCCAAATACTAGGGTCACCATATTTTTGTTTTCAAAAAAGAGGACACTGGGGACACACCAGTATCCACTATAGTTACGCCTAAGTTGTACGTTGAACTGTTTTTTGCTAAATGAGGAAACGCTGAAAGTGTTATTATACTTTGACCTACTGCAGCTGCAGGGTTTGAAAGGTTTTGCCACCCTCACACGTACTCACTGCCACGGCCTGACAACTTACAAGGCCTACTTAAAAAACCCCAGCCAGCCACGGCATCCTAACTACGGTGGATACCCATGTGTCCCCAGTGTCTCCTTTTTCATAAAAACAGAAATCTGGTCACATTTTTTTAAGGTGATGATCAGCACACATCGGATCAACCAGGGGTGTCCAAACCTCTTCTTCACTGTCTAGAAAGCTAGACTCTACAGAATGCTTTGCTGTCCGTCATCTTTGACATTTCACTTTCAACCTTGATGTGCTAACCAAACTCCACATGCTCTAATTCAGCCCTCAATTCAGCCCTGTAACTCAATAAGACCAACAGCAAGGGCCGCCAAATTCCAGCCATCTGTTGGTTAATGAATAAAAATACAGCAATATGTAGCAACATACGTTTCTGTGGCCAGACCAAGCCACGGTCACCTTCACAGCCCTGCGCACAAAGTCAAACTTTTAATACTTACACACCAATTTGTTTATATTGTTAGCAAAACCTGACACCACGCTGCTACTGCAGGCCCTGCGAATAAAGTCCACTCACTGTGAGCTGATGGAAGCAGATGGACAAGGGAAAACCTTGAGTTGGTGGACTTACTCGGTTTGGAAAGTGGGCCTAAATGAAAATGTCCATAAGTGTCTGCTGTTGCGATTGAGCTGTAAAGTGTTTCCTATTATTTAGAGTACTGAAAATATATGATTTGTGCGTTTGGCCTTGTACCTGTGTCCTCTGCTTTGCACCGGCAGTACGCTGTACTTCAGACGATGATAGAACTAAAAGAAACGATTATTATGTTTATTAAACATATTTCATTTCAGAGCTCATATTAGCAGGTTAGAGACTTTAACGTGGAATGTAAAAAAAATCATTATTATTATATTAATTATATTATACTTATTATTAAAAACATTATTTGAATGATGAGTGTTTGGTACGATCTCAAACTTAAAAAGAAAATCTGGCAGAACCAAAACAGAGCTGGAAAACGGACCAATTCCAAAACCCTAAAACAGACCATGTCTAGATCTGTTATATTTACGCTAAAATTCACCTTTACGACTTTTTCTGTTCCATTTCCGATACGTAAACTTTGCGTATCGTCCCACACTCCCGATCCCAATCCGATTCCTTTGTTGAATGAATAAACCATATACCTCACCCTGTGGGAGAGACTTAAGGCATCAGGATTGACTTAAATATCACTTTACTAACTTCGTAAAACAAACTTAAACAAATGACTGCAGATATTAATGAACTGAATTTCTATTTTTTTGTCATTAAAAGTAATAATTATTATTATACAGAGACTGACACTGATGTGCAAATTCATACATAGCTTGTCTAGTCCTTGTAGAGAAGTATGGCCAATAGAATAGGACTCATGACGCTATGAACATGATCCCATACCCAGCCAACATGCTAATGTGGGGCTCACATGGGTGGAACAGTGGCTCGGTGGGTTTGTACTTCATGCGTTTTTACAGGAATCAGTTGGTCTTCCCAAATAGGGCCCATCATTACAGCCCACCCTAATTTCATATGGGTCCCATCCACGCCCAGTATGCCATGTGCAACCCAGATGGGCCCTATGTTTAACCCTTCCTGTTCCCTACACTGACCCTGGTGGGCATCCATATGTGAGGCCAACATGGAACCTGAGACTAACACTTTCTGGTTCCCAGTTGGGCTACCATACAGCTTGATTGGGATCATGCCTAATGCCAGGCGTGGGCTAGAGGGGGATAAAGCCCCCCAGAATTGAGCTGTGGAGAAGTGGAAGAACTGTGAAACATTTTCTGGAATGATGGTGGAGCTCCATCCAGTACTTTTGGGATGAGTTGGGGGAGTTGGTTGGGGATGATGAGGTGGGGTTGGGGTGGTGATCATCCAGTATCCTGATTTCATTAGTGCTTCTCCAAAATCTAGCAGAAAGCCTTTTTCCCTGGATAGTAGAGACAGTTACTCCAGCAAAAGCAGGATCAGCTCTTTTTAATCTCCTTGATTGAGAAGAAGCACCAGACTAAGACTATGACTAAATTCAAAAAGGCTGGAATGCTGAATCTGCCGGTTCTTTGAGTCGTTCACTTTGTCAAATGAAACTTCTGCTCTAATGCCGTGCGCACTTGCTGGAAATATCCACATTATACAGCACTCATTTTCTTTAATGCACTTTTATGAGGGTGTGTAGGATGATCTAGCTCACAAACAATGCTCTGAGTTTGGCCGATGGGGAGTAATCCTCTCATACTGATCATCACTTTTCCTGCTGGGGGCTTGGTTGCCAACGTTGGGCATCTATAAGCAATAAGGCCCAGCGACATTAAATGAGAAATTATGGAGGGGAGGAACAATGAGCTTTTCTGTCAGATTTAACTGCCTTGAATGGGGCTGTTGGAAGCAATGTGGAGCTAATGAGATGGGTTCAAATTAACAGTTGCATCAGTGTGAGCTCAGATTGTTACACTTTTGGAAAGGCTTTCTGGAGGCAATGCTGCTTACTGTAGAGCAGCAGAAGTCTACATTACGGCCTCGTCAAAGCCTACTGAAGCCATGCGTGTGTCTAATTAGACCGAAAAGAAACAGCTGATGTGGCCCATGAACCCATTTTGCCTTGTTTGCAGGTCATGAACTGCAAAAACATCACATATGTAAGCCTTTAAATTCTTACAGATTCTACATGCATTCACATTTTCCTATGCCTTAAGTTAATCATGTATTAATAAATTGATACGTCCATATGGAAAAATATATATGTGGGAATTTATTTATTTATTTATTTTTTACATTTGAAGCATATTTTAAACATATTACATTCTAAAATACAAACATTTCACACACTAAAATGTAGTTCAAAATATATTGTTAATAATTATATACCAAATATATTTTCAAATACATTTACTTTAAAACATATGGGGAAATATTACACAGAGACG